>NC_045701.1:56656754-56959784 GCF_009834535.1 Camelus ferus
CAGGGAAAAGGAGGTAAATTTTTGATGCAGAAGAGAGAGGGAGAAATGCTAGAGAAGTATCTTTGTGGCATTAAGACAGCATGGGATCTAGTGCACAAGCGTGGGGACTGGCCTTGGCTGGGAGCACCAGTAATCTATACAGAGTCACAGAAGAAAGTCAGGACATGCGGACTCTGGTGCTGGTAGGTAGGGAGATGTGGTGGTACAACATGTTGATCTTTCTGAATGTTTTTATTTCTTGGTGAAAAAGGAAGCACGTGAATGACGATGAGTGAGCAGATTATGGAGGACTGAGGAGAGAGGAGGCAGGAGTTGAGGAGAATGGGAGAGGGAGCAGACGAGGACAAGGAATGATAGCTGGGCAGCATTATTGGTCCACAGAAGGTAATAATGACCAGGAATTTAAAATGAGATTAGCCATCATGGTTGTGGTTTTTCTTCTAGCACATTTTGTTGCAGGGATGCTGGCCCGGAAAAGACAGAAAGTTGGATTTAATTGGGGGTGAGAATTTACCAGTACAATGCGGTGAGACAGGAGCAAAGACAATTAGGGTGCTTGCAAGAGAATAATAATGATGATGGATCATGGAATTTAAGCAGGATAAGGAACAGGAGATGAGGACACAAGAGGTTGAGGGCAGTGACTAGGTGGTAGGATCAACAGATTGTGAGTCTCAATGAATTTTAAAAAATATGTGCTCCAATGGCATTTCTGGCCTTTACCCTAACAAATCTCACAAACTCTTGATGTTCACATTTCTTTAAATGTTAATGGAGATAATAACATCTTTAGTTTTTTCTTGGGGATTGAGCTTCTCTGATGGGGCAGTTACTGCTAGGGAGCTGCCAGCATCAGTGGTTGTTGCCAAGAGAAAGGAAGAGAGTGTTGGCTCTTCATCAAGGAGGAAGATGACTGGCGTAGGGCAGCAGGCTGCAGGTCGCTTGAGTTTTATGTTCCTAGGGCTGTAGGAGGAGGTGTATAGACCCCGAATGATACGTACACACACCCCACATGTGCACTTTTCTTCTTTACCAGGAATTAGGATAGTGCCCCATGCCAGGTGTGTGGTCTGTCAATGAGTCTTCAAAGGATTTGGAGGATAAGAGGAAGGCCAGAGAGAGAGAGGCCAAGATAAGGGGGAAAGTCAGGAGAAGAAAAGCCTTTTAAAGGTATTGTTTTACCTTAGACTTTAGTTTATGGATGATTTCAAGAAATGTCACTTATAGGAAATATGTGAAAGAAAACTGACAATCATTTCATTAGGAAATATGGCTATAAAAATGCTGGCAGATGTCTTTGTGTAGTGACCACAAGATGGGTGATTACCTGAGACTTATCTTTCAGGAGTTCTCATGTTTATGGATTGTATCAGTTTTCTGTGCCCTGCACTTTGGTCTCAGCCAAGGATTACTTAGTAGTTTGGATTTTTAACAGAATTGGGTCTTTCAGATCATCCAGAGCAATCGTTCATTTTACAGACATTAGAACTGAGGCCTAGCGAGATTAAGCCTGTGTCCCCCTATTCTGTGGTGATGTGGGCACTTTCTGTGATGAAAATATACCCTTCATCCATGCTTCTTTGGGGAACTTGTTCCTTGTCATGGATGCTCTGGTCCTGTATTAAAAATACCATTTGCCCTCAGATTGAGATACCTTCCCCCTGACCCAGGAAGCACAAGCCTGCTCCTTCTGCACTGTTATGCAGAGAATGGAACAAGAGGTCTGGGGTGTTTTTTGCAAATTGAATGTAAACCTTATTCACAAGAATGATCAGGGACTGGGGATGAGGCGGGAACAATGTTTTCGTCCCTCTTTAGAGTACATTTTATGTAGGACATAAAAAAACAATAATAGCAAAGAGCTTAGGTTTTGGATTCTGACAGTAATGATAACAGTAGGTACTGAGTGATTCCTCTACACTGGGCAGTGTCCTCTTTCATATCCTGGTGCTAAAAGATTACTAGCAATGGGATCTTGGGCAACTTACCTAATTTCTTTGACCTTTTTAATTTTTCTGACAAAAATAAAAGGAAACTAATGCTTTTTTGCATGGTACTTGTAAAATATTAAATTTGATATTGTGTAAAGTATCTGGCATAAAACAAGTGCCCATCAATGTTAATTTGTTCTTTCTACTCTTCCCCTCAATATTCCTGAGGTTTAAAAATATTTTTCCAGATTTTGAGCTGCTCAGAAATTTCAACAGCAAGGCGAGAATGGTTATGATTAAAACCGTTTGATATTGTGTATTCAATTTTGTAATGTAACCTGATATCAACAGCCAAGATCTTTGTCCTAAAGGGAATTTCAATATTCAGCAAAGTGGGGCTGATTTAATAGCCATTAATTCTGAGGGTATGTTCAAGTTCAAAGTCCGTCTGTTTTAAATGTAAATTGCTCTTTTTTATGTATTTTGTATTGGAATTTAGGAACAAATGCTGTCAGTCCTCTTTTTCTTTGCCTGGCATTGCAGGCGCTTTTATTATCACAGAGCCCTATTATTGTGATACCTCACACAGGAAATGCACACTCTGACATTAGGCACCAAATTGCTGAAATATCCTGTGTTTTCTATTCATTAAAGCCCTAACGCACTATGTGCAAATTCCCTTACTTTAATTACACACCTCAGGGATGTGCACGCCAAAAAAGGAGCCCGTCAGACAAAAAGCCAGGTCTTTGCCAAAAAACCCAGCCCCTTAAACTGGTAAACATTTATTTTCAGCTGGGAAATCTGCTATTAATTCATATAGTGACTTTCCCAGCTGAAATAATGAGCCAAGCCAAGTGAACCAAATGTTCGCAGTGAGCAAACATGAACAGTAGGGTATCAGCCCATCTCTTATTTACATGTTTGCTCCTTCAGCAGTTAAGGAACATTTGTACGTTTTCCTTTTACCTGGAAGCACACCAGTGTTTATGCTTCAAGTGTCTTAGTTTTCAAACAGAGCTTATAGACTCCACTGTAGAGAGGTGCTTTAAGAGGTAAAAGAAGAGAAAAATCACTGAACCAAATTATTTATTAGGGCTTAAGAGCAAAGTTTCCCCACCAGCCTCACTGATTTCTAGTTTATTTGAAGGCCTTGAAAAATCAGAATTAGGAAAAACGTGAGTTTTCTGAGCGATGCCATTTGGGATTTTTTTTAAGTTAACAACAATTTTAAATTTATAAACAAAAAAGTTTATTGTTCAACAAAGCAAACTAGGAATTAAAATATATTGTTAAGGATTTTTTTAAAACATGTTCAGGGAGTCTTTTTTTCATTTCCATTTAATTACAAAGCTTTGGAATGTGAAAAATAAGAAAAGAAACAGCGACCCACAAGCACCATATGCACATGACAAGGAGGAGTATTATTTACAACTTCCTTTTTGAGGTCTGAATACTCATGTAGTGCACTCAAGATTCCATAACAGAAAGTTGCCCTATGTGTATAAAATTTAAAACAAACAGTAGTTTGTATAGAAAAGCATACCTAAAGCTTTGAGGAGAGCAAAGGAGAAACAGTTCAATTAACACATGAAATAGCAAAGTAGAAGAGTTAAAAAGTCAATTTATTGATTAATTCCTATGAAGATGCAGACTATCTACTCAACAGTCAATTAACCATTTAACATTTTCTTGATATAAAAGAAGTTTAAAAAAAAAGTCCCAAACCCAAACTCATATAAAGATATAATCAATAATTTGGAGTTTTAATGACTCTCTTAATGTAAGCTTGGATGCAGAGTTTTAATCTAGTCTCAAAGAACAAAATGCTTTACAATTTAATGAAGGTATGTTTTTTATTATAACAAACATGAGAAAAGTAGCTTTTAATTCACAGCACTTTAAAAATCAAGGTTAACCACCTCCAAACCTGTT
This sequence comes from Camelus ferus, assembly GCF_009834535.1. Lineage (NCBI taxonomy): Eukaryota > Metazoa > Chordata > Mammalia > Artiodactyla > Camelidae > Camelus > Camelus ferus. Next base: position 56,660,621 of record NC_045701.1, read on the forward strand.
TCCTAAATGAAATTTTTAGCAGATACATGATTTTTTAGCAATGAATAAATGAATAAAATGTATGAGAAATTTTTTTTTTGTTCTATAAGAAGAAGCAATGCTCTATTAATTTTGACAGACAACTTGGCATTAGCCATTTTAAAATCCAACATGGGATAAAGTTATGCATTACTAGTCTCTACATTTTTGTCAAGAGATGAACATTTTGCCAGATTTTTAATAATATGCCAAAAGCTTTGTCAGTCAGTTTGTTTAGCCCTGCGTGGTTATGCCAGTTTTTGTCCACCACCCCACTGGGTGTAACACTGCCGGTCACAGCTCACATAACTCCTCCCCTACAATTAGGCAAAGTCAACACAGCAATCACCCCCAACTGCCCTGAGGTACCTGCACTATCAGCAGTGCAGATTCCGAGGCTTGAACAAGCTTTGCTTTGTCACTGCCTCCCCACCCCAATTAGGACTTTTTTTCTGCCCAGGCAATTTAGCACCAACACCATGGGTGGACCAGATAACTCTTTTAAAAAGCACGTTTAAGTCATTCTTCTGCCCATCCCCCCTCCCCCAGCCCAACCCAATCAATTCTTCCTCCACCTCCTTTTCACTACTTCCTCCACCACCATCCCCTCCTGCCCCTTCCCCCCAAAAAAAGCACTCTCAGAAAGAAACAGGAATTTGCAAGAAGGCAGCTTGCAGTCCCTAACTAGTTACCATGCCGACTGGAGCCTGTGCTAAGGAATGTGCTGCTGCCACATTGAACTCAATGAAAAGATGAAGAAAATGTGCATGCAATACTAGTTTGGCTGCGATGCTGGGGAATCTGAGACAGGGCTGTTGGTATGGAAGGATCTCACTGCATGCAATTTGCAAACATGCCAACTCAATAGCATGTGATAGGCACTGGATGGAATTTAAGGTCTTGGAATCTTCAAGGACTGGAAAGGAATAATAGAGCTGAATGGGAGAAAGTCTGCCCCATGAAACTGTGCTTGCCCCTTAGAAATTTCAGATTTATTAACTTTAATAATAATCTGCAAAATGCTAAAGGAGATTGGACTTTTTAATAAGCCCTCCCCTTCTGAGTCCAATCATTGCCATTTCTTGTGATTTTTCTGCACCTTCCTTTTACTGTCCATAAAAAAATCTAAGTTTCTGTCTTAAAAATTACCAGTATAATTCATATGACACCAGGGTTGTGTAAGTCACAAACAGTATTTCCTGAGCAATTGCAGAAAGGAGAGGACTGCTTTGATTTTGTGTGGATAAAGATGGAGGCAGAATGCAGTCCATGAAGAGCAGAATCGAAAAGTTGAAGAGTTCCCTGAATTTTCCATCCAGATGGAGGCAGATTTGGGTCTACATGGCGGCATTTCTGAATCTCACTTGGTCTGGAGAACTGGGCAACCGTGTGATAATTCTTAGTTTAGAGGTGCCCTTGGGAAATTGAGAGTAGACATGGGGTCACCATGGGGGCTAGGTCCACTCCCACAAAATTCTTATTTAAAACACCTCTTCCTCCTCCACATTCATATGAACCAGAGACTACCTTGGATTTCTCAGAATGAGGAAAATTTTCCAAAATGAGGATGACTCAGGACTGCTGCTTACACTTCACACTCAGATTAGTAACATTTCTTTCTTCTTGCCTTTTCAGTCTTCCACATCAATTGATTCCAAACTGTCCTGTACATCACTGGCAAAATAGTTTTCCATGCTTGCCAACTCGACCCTGTCTTTTCATTGCCCACAGCCTCCCTATGGCTCCTCATTGCCATGGCAACCACATGTCCCGGGTTTTTCAGGACATTTTGATTTCAAATATTCTGTCATGTGCTCAGACCATGTGTCAGATCATAAGCCAAAAGATATGTCCAGATTTGGATTTTGAAAATATTGTCACTATACCCATTGCTCCCCAGATATGACTGTTGTTTATCCTTCCTTTTCTAGCAAATTAGAAAATAGTGCTTCTCTTTTAATATATAATACATAATATTAGTCACCTTGATGGATCCTTTCCTACCTGTGAAGTAAGGCAAGATAGGAAAATTATTTCAATTTTATAGATGAGAAAATTGGAGCACAGAGTAGTGAACTGACTTCCTATCATTTCCATAGTGGCAAAATAACTAGAATCCCTATCTGACTCTAATGTCTTTTTTCTCTAACATACTTCTTCCAAATATAAAAGTGATGCTTTATACTCTAGGTTTGTTTGTCATTGTGGTCCCTGAAAGATTGTCCTTGGGGTTCATGTAACTGTGGACCAGTTCCTTCATGATTCATGTTGTACATCAACACATGAAGTTGAGTAAGAGTTGAGGAAAAGGCTTTAAGTTGAAGAACTGGGGGCTGAGATGTTAATCACCAACATCGTACATAACTTAGAGACCATGGGGGGTTGGGGAGAGAGAGGGAGAGACTTATTTTGGCACATGTCTAGGAATGTTTCTAAACATCTGCCTCTTAGGAGGGAGGGTATAGCTCAATGGTAGAGTATGTGCCTCGCATGCATGAGGTCCTGGGTTCAATCCCCAATACATCCTTCAAAAAGTATAAATAAATAAATAAGCCTAATTAACTCCCCAAACCAAAAAAAAGAACAAAAAACAAAAAAACTAAACATGTGCCTCTTAGTATTCTTCTTTATTATTAAAATTTCTCAAAAATAGTATTGTATTCAGTTACTCCTAGCTAATATGTTGTGTGGTGCTAGACACTATACATAAGAATAAAAAAGAAAAAAGGAGGGTAATGCATATTACTAGCTTAATCATTCACTCACACAGTCAGTAATTAATTTGACAAATAACAGGTACCATCTGTGTGCCAGGCTCTCTACTAGGCACCAGAGATACAGTGGTGACAGCTCAGAGTTTATAGTTGGGTGATAATTACTGATTGTGATAAGTGCTACAAAGACGATGTGGAGGACTCTGTGGTAAGAGAGCTGCAGGGGCCTGGGGAGAATCTCTAGGAGAGCTACTGCAGGTAGAGCGGTCGGCGATAGCCTCTCTGAGGAGGTGGTGTGTAAACTGACATCTGAAGGATGATAAAGAGCCAGAGTCATGGACAGAGCTGGGAAAAGAGCATTTCAGAAAGTGGATAAAGAAGCACAGAGCCCTGTTCTTGTTCTGTTCGATGTGTCTTTAGCATAGTGCCCTAGCAATGGGGGTTAGGGGGATGATATGAATTGAGATTAGAGAGATTTATTGGCCTTGAAGGCCAGGGGAAGGGTTGGGACTGTATTCTAAGAGCAATAGGAAGCATTGAAGCCACTGAAGAACAAGACCTACAGGTAAGATCTTTCTAGGAGAAATCTGCAATGTCACCCCTAAATCCTATTCTTGCTCTTAAGTCCCAAGTCTACAGGAGCAATGCTGTACGCAGACTATTAGAAATCTCAGGGTCTATTGGTGCACCATTATAAAGTTATTTACCCTGTAAAAATGTTAGAATTTTTATGCCAGATTTCAAAATGTGGATTCATCAGCATCTCTTATGCCAAGTTTTATATTACCTAGGCATCTTAACTCAAGATCAATACAATTACCCAGAAATGGGAATGCAACCAAGGTTCATATGAGAGGAGAGGACATGACAATAGGAATAAGCAGGAAGATTGTTTCTCCCTAGACAGGGATGGAGAGGATTTGTTATTAAGCAGAGAAGAAGTTTAAATTTTAATTGTTGTTGGTGTCTTCAGCCTTAATGTTTTGCCAGAAAATGGACAGGAGGAGGCAGTGGTATGTTACTGAAGTTTTTCTGCTAATGTTTACTGTAGAGTCAACTCTGCAGGCTCGGATTTCAGTTTGGCTGTGGCTCTGTCAGGGCAAAACACATGTGATGTGCATTTCTTTCTGTTGTGATACATGGTGATGTCTGCGTAACAATTATTTCAATGAAAAGTGAAAAGTTTTAGTCAATTATCTTTGCAGTGGTCAGATACAATGCACAAACATGACTTGTGGGTTTCAGTTTTCAACTGGATATGTTGGCATCAAGTTTGAGTGTTCACTAAGGATAGTCGCAGAGGTATACATGACCCGCAAGGGAAGCTCCCCTAATGCACAGTTGCACAGCACAAACCCAGAAATGCATGACTCTCAGTCTATATTCTTTATTTCCTGGAAATAAATTATCAAATTAATTTTAGGAAAGGCGTAATTGTTGGATGGTTTATATTTAATTTGCTACACTATCGGACAGAAAAAGATTCAACGCCCATTCAGGCTTATAATCATAGCTTCTTTCCTTCCTGAAGGCATATATTTAAGGGCAGACATACAGTTAAACTCAGACATACCACAACTTTTAAAAATCCTCTATTCAAGAATGTTTCCTAGTGAAAAAAAGTAAAACAACTGGTTCGTTTGAGTAAATGTGCTTATCAGTATGTTACCAGAATAATCACCTTAGATCTATTTTAGTAGTCTTGCAATAGCACCAAGATTCCATGTTATAAAGTAAGCCTCAGGACCCAGTGATGTCAGGTAACTTTATGATTTATTCCTGTAGCAACTATAAGCTCAAATATCTAACTACTCATTTGTTGAAACACACATAGCAAAAATAAATTTTATTTTAAAAACGTTGTATTTGAGTCTTTTAGATCACATAGCATAAGGCAAACACTTAAAAGCCAAAACATATATAAATTACTTCACACTATCTTTTCTTACTTTTTAATTTATTTAATTTGAAAATAAAACTCTGTTTTGCTATTAATCCTAAGAAAAAGTACAATTTTTTTTAAAAATGGCAATGCTATAGCCCCCAGCTGTTGGCCTATATCCTAAAATTATCAGTTCTTTTTTTCCCTTTTTCAGTTTTATTAGGTAGAATTATTACAGTTCGACTGCACATACACATTATATTACATGTAAATACATACATACAGTATACTGCACATTTTTTTAGTTTACATGTATGTACTGATCATTGTTCCTAAGAACAGATTAGAGCTCTAGCTTTTTAAACTTATGAAGTTATCAAAGGAATAAGGCCAACTACAAAGTAAGAATTAACAGATTCTTAAAATCAAAAATTAAATATTTTTCAGATGGCTGACTGAAATTTTCTTTCTTTATCCATTAATAAATAGCTTTGACTGCTTATTGTGTGCCAGGCACTCGGCTAGGATGTAGTGATGGTGTGAGGAGAGCAACCTAGTTTATTTCACGAGGGAGTTTGAAGGTGTAGACCTGGGGTAGGAGGGAATCTAGAGGCACAGAAGGCTCCACAGAAACCAGTTCTTGGGATATTCTTGCTAGTGATTTAAGCAGCAAGTAACTAAGTCTGAACATTCTTCATGTCAGTAGTTAGGATGCTCTGTTATAAAAGGAGTTTCCCCCAGGTTCCCTTAGTATGTATCCCACTACAGGTGTGTTCAAAGTTCTCCTCACAATCCACTGCTACTCCAGTAACCAGCATTAGGTTCCTTTTCTCTTTCCTTGGATTGATTTAAACTAGGAAACTAGGAGAATTTTGTAGTTTTTTTCTGTCCTGATGTTTTGTCATATATGTCTACCCCTCAAAGCACAACTTTCCTGGAGACCATCCTAAATCTGAATGCTTTAGAAGCAGAGATGGGTGGTAGTGGAAGAGGAGACAAGAGGTGGTGTGGGGTTGAAAATTCTTTTGGAAGATAACTTCTGGATGCATTTTCTTCCATTACTTCATATTCCCTTGGATGTGCTCTAGTTCTGCCATTTAGTGAGTACTCATAGAATGAGTACTCAGTGGTCACTCATGCTGGTGACCACTGCGGGGAGGATGGAGAGTTTCAGTGACTCAGAACATAGCCACCGGACATTCAAGCTTCTTTATTTTGTCCAAAGAGAGCTCACAGTGATTTAACCATGAGCTTTGTGCACTGAGATAAGCACCTATACAATCGTGAAGCAGATTTAAACTTGTAGTTATATTCTTTGTTTCCCATCCAAATGAATATGCTAGAGTTTCTTTTGAGAAAGTCCTCCACTCCCTGATTGTGAGTGATTACTCTGCCGAATGTTTTGGATACCTTAAGAAGGATGTCTGGATAGGACTGCTGGATAAAATACTGTATTTCTAGTTAAATTTTAGTTTCAGATAAACAACAAATAATTTTTCAAGTATAAATATGTCCCAAGCAATGACTGGGGCATGCTTATACCGAAAAAAAATTGTTCATCCATCTTGTAGTTTTATATGCTAATTCTAGCAACTCTATGCCTGGGCATTGGACACCAGAGTCCCCATATTATGGTATGAATAGATGGATCAGATAATCATTTTAAGGCACTGTTGTCAGCACAATTTTGGTCTCATCAATAGCAGCACCGTAAAAACAGCTTATGAGGCACCCACATGCTCATCAGAATTGTAGTGGTTGCCATGCCAAGTTAGTTAAGTGAACATGGTGCTTTCAGTCTAGGAAGACAATAACAGGACAATATCAACAGTGAGAAACCAGATAAAAAGAAAAGGAAACATAAAAAACTTGACAGACATCAAAGGAGTATATACAATAAGTAAAGTACTTCTATTATGTGGACAACTCGTTGTTAGGAACTGACATAAGACCACAAACATTTCATGGAGGTCACTGGGCAACTGTTGACATCTTCTGTTTGGAGGCAAAACAATGACTCAGAAGTAAAAGAATCTCTGCTTCATTTAACTCCCAGAATTTCCCCAACTCCAGAATCACCTCGGCTCCTCATCTCTTCAAGGCATTTCATGGGGTTAAACAAATTACATGTATATATATAAGAAGGAATACACGTACATACATTACTACACACACATAAATAAGTAAAGGGAAATGAAACCATTGATGCAATCAGAAAACTCTCACATATTTGTGTGTAACAGATCTGATCAGTTAGCCATCAGCAATGAATGAGACTGACAGCTGTGTTCAGATCAGTGGTGCAGGTGCTGCACTGGTGCCTAAGATGACTGAAATGACCCAATACTTTGAGCCAAAACCTAGTCTTGTAGTGAATGCTTACTTGGCAACTAGTTTACTAAACTTTAGAAACCCATTTTAAATGATTGATTCAGAATGTCCATATGTAGGATTGAGGTGGCCTGAGAGATTGTCAAGAGTTATCTGTACATTTTTCATATTCTTTTCTTATTACAAAAGCAATGCATAACAATTGTAGTGAGTTAAAAAACAGGTAAGATAAATGATAAAAAGCAATCACAATCTCACATCTCTGAATTCCTCTTTAAATTTGTTAATGATGACATTTTTTTATATACCACCAAAAGATCAGAAAACTATCAAATCTCTCTCATCAACATTAAATGTATATTACTATTATTATCATCACTTGATTTAGAGTTCTATTTTTAAAATAATTTTTTATTTCTTAAAGAAAATATGTTAAAGATCCATCTCCATCCCTTCTTCACTTTCCTCTTTTCTCAGGGGTAACAACTACACTGAATTCGTGCCATTTTCTTGGATGCTTTCACAATACATGTATGGATACATAAACTACTTTTATAATACATGTATAGATACATAAACTATTGTTTCATGTGTTTAAAAAAGAGGAATTCTATACATATCCTTTTGAGTTTGCTGTTTTCACTTACATCATGTTTCTAAGATTTATTCCTGTTAATATATGCAGATCTAATACATTCATTTTAGCTTCTGTATAGGATTTCCTTGAACAAATGCATCCATTTCTATGCCAAAGGACATTTAGAATGTTTGCACATTTTTCTCTAATACAAACAGTGTAGCAATGGGTGTGTCTATGTATACAAGTTCAAAAACTTTTTTAGAGAGGACACCTAAAATTACAATTACTGGTTGGAAAATGTAGAAACCTTAAGTGTCCTAGATTTTGAAATTGCTTTTCAGAGTAATAGTGCTAATTTATACTTCTATTAGAAATCTATAGTAATTGCCCACGTCTTTAAAAACAGGTGGTATTATCAGACAGTAATGTTTGCTAGTCTGATGAGTGTGAAATAGTATCTCGTTGATATAACTTATATTTCACTAATTGTTAAGTTCAGCATATTTTTCATATATTTGCCATACAAGCTTCTTGCTTTTTCAGTTACTTATTCATAATTTTTGCTTTAATTTTTTTTCTCACTTGTTTTTAGAATTTTTTTTTTTTATGTGGCTTGGATGCATATCCACTGTTAAATCATTTGAAAATATTTTCTTCTAATCTGTGTCTTGTATTTTATATTGTTTATTAACACTGTATCAAATATTTAAATTTAAAGTACTAAAATCTATTCATATTTTCTTTTGAAGTTTGTGCTTTTCATGTTTTGTTTACGATAACTTTCTTTACAATAAAGATATTCTCCTATGTTTTCTTCTAAAAGTTTTACAGTTTTGTTTTTTTTTTACATTTAGCTTTCTAGTCCTTCTGGAATTAATTTTTGTTATGTTATGGGATAAGGAATAGGATCCAATTTTATATTTTTTTCATATGAATTTCAGTTGTCCTAGTGCTATTGATTGAATGATACATTCTTTCCCAATGGATTTGTAATGTCACCTCTGTTATATATCAAGTACCCATTTAAATGAGAATCTGGTTCTGGGCTCTCTGTTTTGTCCTATTGTCTATGTCTGTTGCTGCTCTAATGCTGCTTTGCTAGGAGTAAGCCTCCTCTTTTCATTCCTGCCACCTTTTCCTCAGTTTTCTACTCTCTCATATGATAGGGGTTGTCACAGTCTGTGAAGAATCATGTTGAGATTTTGACTGATACTGTGTATAATTTTTAGATTAATTTGGAGAGATCTTTACTGTATTGGGTCTTTACTCTATAGCTATCTTTACGATCCTGAGTCTTTTCACCTATTACTGATATACCTATCTTTGTTTGAGTTCTATTATGCTATCTAATAAAGTCTTATATTCGGGGGGAATTTTTTGTTTTCTGTTGCATAAGTTTTATAGTTCATAAGGCTATTGTAAATGGAAAACTTTAAATGACATTTCCAATAGTTGTTTTTGTATAGAAATGCAATTAATTTGGGTATATTGATCTATATTTAGCAACCTTGTTGAACTTTTATATTTGTCTCAGGTTTTTATTAAAACAAATCTTACTGTCTTTGAATAATGACAGCTTAATTTCTTTCTTTCCAATTCTTATAGCTTTCATTTTCCTCTTCTTGTCTTACTGTGCTAACTATAGCCATCTTTACAATGTCAAATAGAAAGAATGATGGTGAGCATCTTTGTATTACTTCTAATTGTAAAAGGAAAGCTTATAATGTTTCGCAGTTGAATATGGTGTCTGCTATAGGTTTATGAGGTTAAGTTAGCTAATCTTCCTACTTTGTTAAGAGTTTCTGGTTTTGTTTATTTTGCTTTGCAATTAAATGATAGGGGGTTGAATTTTATTAAATACTTTTTGTACATCTAGTAAGATAGTCATTATCTTTTTTTTCTCCTTTAACTTCTATTTTTCTTTCTATATTACTCTTGTCTGCTTTTGGTGTCAAAATTGAAGGAAATACTAGCTTCTAAGAGTAAGTAGGGGAGTTTCTCCTCTTTCTCTTTTTCAGATCAGTTTGTATAAGATAGAGTTTATCTATATTTTGAAGGCTTAATATGATTTTGTAAAAGTGTCTGTCTGAGCCTGGTATTTTTGTTTGCTTGTTGTGGATAGATTTTTCTGAACTCATCCAATTTTTTAAAATATTATTGTCTTTAGTTTTCTATTTATTCATGCATTGGCTTTGAGAGGTTTTGTTTTTAAAATAAAAATTCCATTTTATTTATGTTTCCAAATTTGTTGGCATGAAACTACTCAGAGTATTCTCTCATGATTTATAAAATCTCTTATTTATCTGTACTTACGCTCACTTTCTTATTAGGTTATTATTTATTTATGACTTCTTAGTTTTACTTAAACAGAGATGTTTGTCTTGTATGTCTTTTCAAAAAACAGCTTTTACTTTTCTTGATATTCTACTTTTTATTGCAAATTTCTTAATTTCTGCTCTTTATTAAGGATACTTTAGTGCATTACAGAAGTTTTTTTTTTTTTTAATTATGATTCAGTTCTAAACACATTCTAATTCCATTGTGATTTCTTCTTTAACTCATGGATTACCACAAAGTATGCTTTTAAATTTAGAAATCCCAGGGAATTTTTCTGTTATTATTTTTCAATGTTATTTCATTGTGGTCACAGAACATGATCAGTGAGATATTGATTAGTTGGTATTTGTTTTGTGGCCTAATACATAAGTCAATTTGTGTAAATGTTCCATATAGATTTGTAAAGAAAGCATGTTCTTTAATTACTGGGGCACAATTCTCTACATGTTTATTAAATCAAGTTATTTATGATGCCACTCAAATCATAAATGATCTTTCTGAAGTTTTATTTTGCTTGATAATTATAGAAAGATGAGTGTTTAGGGGGGAAGGTATAGCTCAAAGTGGTAGAGGGCATGCTTATCATGCATGAGGTCCTGAGTTCAACCCCCAGGACCTCCTCTTAAAACCAAAAAAAGTAAGTAAATAAATAAACCTAATTACCTCTATCTTCCCCCTCCCCCCAAAATTTTTTTTTAAAAAAGATGCGTGTTTAAATCTCCTTCTATGATTGTGGATTGATCGAATTCTTCTTGCTATTCTGTAAATTTTTGCTTTATTTGGAGGCTATATTTCTGGATACAATTTATATTTGTTATAGCTTCCTGGTAATTTTTTCCTTCTACTATCTCTTTTTGATTTCCTTTATTCCTTTTGCTTAAGATCTATTTTATATAACATTAATGTACATATACCAGTTTTCTTTTAGTTATTATTTGTTTGATATATCTTTCCTTATCTTTCATTTTTAACTTTTATGGCTTTCTGTTATGTTTGAAAAATAACATTTAGCTGCATTCTTCTTTAAAATCTCATCTGGGATTACTGTTTGAAGAGACAAGTTTGACCTATTTACATTACATATTATTTTGTGCTTGCTTTATCTGGTCCTCCTTCCACATCCTCCCTCCCTTCTAGTTTTCTAATGGGATCGAGTGATTTATAAACAATCTTCTTTACTCTCTTTAATGGTTTAAAAGTTATATGACCTAATTTTACTCTTTTCATAGTTATTGTATTAGTTATATATTGCTATGTAACAAATTATCCTAAAACTAGACCACTTAAAACAACATAAACATTTAGTTCCTCACAATTTTTGTGGCTCAGGAATTTGAGAGTGGCTTGACCAGGTGGTTCTGGCTTGGGGTCTTTCGTGAGGATACAGTCAACTTTTAGCTGGGGCTGCAGTCATTTGAAGGCTTGATTGGGGCTGGTGGATCTCCTTGCAAAATGACTTACTCATGTGTCTGGTAAGTTGGTTTTGGCTGTTGGTGGGAGGCCTCAATTCCTTGCCTCATGGACCACTCTCTACTGTTGGTTGAGTGTCCTCACAACATGGTGACTGGTTTTCATCAGAGAAAGTGATCCAAGAGAGAGTAAAGCAGAAGCTAATGTCTTTTATGACCTAACCCTGGGTGTCACATACCATGTCTTTCACCATATTTATTAGTCACCATTTAGGGAAGGGGCTACACAAAAGCATGAATTCAAAGGAGGTGAGGCTTATTGTGGCCATCTTGAAGGCTAGTGATCATAATTACCTTAAAAATTTTAACAAGCATACTTGATTTAACAAAGTCTGAAGTAATTAATATCACTACCACATCTGGAACAATGTAGGGATCTTAGGACACTTTCAAGGTGAAAACCTAGTTGTTTTATTATTGTTGTTGCTTTTATTGCATGTATGTGTGCATATGTGTATGTGTGTTTAACAGTCAATGTTTGTTTTGATTTGCCCATGCATAGTTAGCAGTTTATTTGTTCTCCTTTGTTTCTTGCATCTTTTCCTTCTGAATTGATATCCCTTTTCTTTTCCTAAAGTCTATCCCTGGAAATTTCTTTCAGTAAGAATCTATGAGTGGTAAACCCTTATAGCCTTTATCTGGAAATCTTTTAATTTTGCTTATATTCCCAAATTATAGTTTAGTTATAATATAGAATTCTAGGGTGATAGCTATTTTACCTTATTGCTATAGAGGCATTATTCCATTTTCTTCTTGTCTCCATTGTTGCTACTGAGTATTCTATCAATTTTTTTAAGGTAACCTGTCTATTCTATGTAAAGACTTTTAGGATCTCTCTGTCTCTGTCTCTATCTCTTGTTTCTCTCCCTCTCTCTCGCCGGTGTTTTACATTTTCTTTACAATATGTTCAGATATAGATTTATTGTTACCTATCCTACTTGGGACTCATTATGGTTCTTGAATTTGAGGATTCATATCTTTTAATAATTTTGAAAATTCTCAGCCATTCTGTGTTCAAATATTGCATCTTCCTCATTTTCTCCTGTCTATCCTTCTGGAATTCTTAACAATAAAAAGGTGGGAAATATGAGAAGAAATGTTGAGAAGATCATGAGAAGGCCTAACATTTATCTATAAGTGCTTCTTTCTGAGAGTTTCCTCAGATTTATTCTTCTAGCTCACTGATTCTCACTTCATCTGGGTCTAGTGTACTATTTAACAAATTCATTGAATTTTTTTTAAAAAAAGTGAAAATTTCATTCCAACTTTTTTTTTTCCCTCAACTTTACCTATACTTTTTTCATAGTACCCTATATTTGTGATTTCAGCTCTTTCTTATATAATTTAAAATATACTTATATCACTGCCAGTTCTATTATCTGAATTTTGTGGGAGTCAAATACCGTGGGTTTTTGGTCTTTGTGTTTCTCTTGTGTCTGCTTGACTTGACAATATAGGATTATTTATGATGAGCTTTGACTGTGAGTTCATCTCAGTGAGACTTTATCTATAGGAAACCTGTGTGGCCTGAGTTGAGATGCATCTCCTCAGAGCAGGTGCTTTTGTCCAGTAGCTAAGTGATGTCACTGGATCACTGAGGGCCATCTCAAAAGCTGGAGCCACCTTTTATGTTTGTTCCTATATTTTAGGGTTCCCTGATCTTGTGGTATGAATTCTAGAGGAAGTTATTTTCCCACCTAGAGCTGAAAAAGATTCAAAAAATCTCCTTATTATCTCTCAGTGTCATTGGGTAGATTTCTTTTTTCTAGCCCTCCTTTCACTGAAGATTAGAGTCCTGGTTTTATGCCAGGGTTTTAGTTTTAATTTCCAACTTCATCCTAGCCCAAGGTCTTGTCTGTTCCTATTTGGGCATTAAAAGCCAAGCCTCTGTGTGACAAAGGCCTGTACTCTCTCTTTCTTAGATGTTGATGTAGGTATTGAAAATATTTGTGTATTTCATGTAGCTTTTTAAGGTGTTTGTAGGGGGAGGGTGCAGGTTATCTAGTTTTACATCCTACCAGAGTATGTTATTGCTCATGGTGCTATTTCAAGAAAGAGAAGTCAAGTTATCTGCTTGCTCTTGAGCTGTTCAGTACATCTGCCATTTCTCAAGCAGGGAATAGGGAGGCTCCCATGAAAAGCTTGAAAAGGGGGAAGTTCATCTTTAGCACCTTCTCATGCAGAGCCTTCTCTCCCAGCTCTTCTGTCCTCTGCAGCACCTCGTTTTTCTTTCCTCACTGTGCTCTATCCTTCCAGGGTGACTCCAAGCTTCTTCTGGGACTAGGCATCACTGTGCTTTTCCCCCTGCTTTCTGTGGAAATGTGCCTCACCAGTATCTCTGCACTGTCCAAAGTGTCCAGGTGACAATTAGCTAATCTGATAAGCTCATTCATGCTAATGTGCTAATGAAAGAGGCCTACAGAAGATGGCTGTCCTTCCCCTACCTCCTAATCAGGGCCCTTCTTCTCCTGCCAGGTAACATATGTGCATAGCAGCAGTGATCTTCTAGAGACCGTGACCCGGCCGTAGTGGTCTAACCTGGAGGATTGATGTTAATGGAATGAGGTTTTTAAGTCAAGTAGGAGGGACAGCTGGGTTGAGGCAGGCAGGAGAGGGTGAGCAGTCAGGCAAAAATAGTGACCCTCAGATCATGACATGTGAGTGTCTACCAATGTGGTTATATTAACCCTTTTCACACCTATACTGCAGAGAATAAAGAGGATTTCTCAGAACACCCCTTTGCTAAGTCAAAATTATTCCTGTTGAAAACTCCTCTACAAAACAAGAACTGGAAGTCAGCAGAACCCAAAATATAAGGGGTTTATTGCTATACACTCTGAGATCTTCTTTTTGCTGAGTCTATGGGAAAAGTCTACACCCCCTGAAGGGGATGGGCAGGAAAGAGATGGGTCCTTGCATTGGAAGCCTGAACATGTAGGGCTGGCTGTAGGCAGAGTAGAAAAGGACTGGTAACTGATTTTTCTCTCCTCCTGGGCCTCATTCTGTTAGGTTTCAGTCTCCGAAGAGTGAGGGTGTCAGCCCCTGGGAAGTGGTGCCGAGATGATGCAGGCTCACAGGGAGCTGCAACACGATTGCACCTTTGAGCCATAGAGAGGAAGCCATGTCTCTTGAGAAAGAATATCCAAGTTCATGTGTGCTTCCTTTTGGTTTCCCTGTGTTTTCACAAAGTAAATGTTTTGGCCTAGCTGGTACTATGCCATGGGACGCAGAGAGGGTAGACTTGGTAGTTGTGTATTTGTTATGGCTAATGGGCATGTGTTACTGCTTTGAGGACCCCACACCAACCAGGACACTGTTTTGGCTATCTTGCTCCACCCTTCCTGTCCACTATCCATGCTCTCCTCCCAGGTCCTTCCTGCAGGTTTGTTACAGGTTGGCTCCCTCCATTGAAAGTCTTATTTCTCTCAAAGACTCTCTCCACACAGCTTTCTCTTTCTTTGGCTTCCGGTTACCTGCTCCTTCCATCCTAGCCCCGGGGTTTTCCTCTCTCCCTTGTGATCCCCTTATGCTCTGCCCAAATCTTTGTGAATAGTCCCTTTTATTAAACTCTCCTCAAATTGTCCTAATTTGAGTGTGCCATCTGTTTCCTGCTGGGAGGCTGACTGATAAAATACCCCAATTCCTTTTATTTGTTTTTTTTTTTTTCTTAAAGTATAAGATTTTTTTTGTTGTGGTAAAACATACATAACAAAATATATCATTTTAACCATTTTTAGGTGTACAATTCAGTGGTATAAAGTACATTCACAATATTATGAAACCAGCACAGTCATCCATCTCCAGAATTTTTTTCATCATCCCTGACTAAAACTCTACCCATTAAAGAGTAACTTTCCATTCTCCCCCTCAACGCCCAACACCTGGTAACCACCATCCTACTTTCTGTCTCTGAATTCAGCTACTCTAGGAACCTCATATAAGTGGAGTCATACAATTTTTTCTTTTCTGTCTGGCTTGTTTCACTTAGCAAAATGTTTCCAAAATTCTTAAAAGGTATAAGTGAATTGATACAGTAGTTAGATCCATAGGGGACAAATTGCCCCTCTGTAAGCTATAAATCTTTGAGATATTTATGGACACCTTCCCATGGAAGGCTGCTGTGATAGAATCAATGTCTTGATTTTCAGTGGTAAGGAATCATAGATTCCTAAGTGGTAATAAACTTGTTTCTTCCCAAGAGAATTTTGTGGAGTAAAATCAAACATTTCCCAATATGCCTTCAAATGATATCAGCTGTGCAATAGTTTAATATTGAAGAATATATTTGAATCTCAATAATCCTTGAAAAGGCCTTTAAAAAACTATTGTGGACCATCTCTTTCTTCCAAGCTGCATGCAGTCATTTATGAATATTGGTGTAAATCCTGTAGAATCTGGAAATATCTTGCCCTGATTCCCTGAACATGTCTTAATTCCTAAGTTTTACTGTCACATAAATAATAAAGATGACTTTTGTTATGTGATGTGGACTGTTAAAGCATTTTAAGGATTATATTTAATTTAATTCTTTTATTGAAGTATAGTTGATTTACAATGTTGTGTTAGTTTCTGGTGTACAGCATAGTGATTCAGTTATACATATATATTTATGTTCTTTTTCATTTTAGGTTATTACAATCTCTTGAATATAGTTCCCTATGCTATATAGTAGTATCTCGTTTATCTGTTTTATATATAGTTGCTTGTATCTGCTAATCCCAAACTTCTACTGTATTCCCCATCTCCCCTCAGCTTTTCCCCTTTGGTAACCATAAGTTTGTTCTCTGTGTTTGTGAATCTCTGTTTTGTAGATAAGTTCATTTGTGTCCTTTATTTAAGATTCCACATGTAAGTGATATCATATGATGTTTGTCTTTCTCTGTCTGACTTATTTCACTTAGTATAATAATCTCTAGGTCCATCCATGTGGCTGCAAATGACATTATTTTATTATTTTTATGGCTGAGTAGTATTCCATTGTATAAATATATCACAGCTTCTTTATCCTATCTTCTATCAATGGACATTTAGGTTGCTTCCATGTCTTGGCTATTACAAGGAGTATTTTTTTTAAACTTTTTTTTATTGATTTGTAGTCAATTTACAATGTGTCAATTTCCTGTGTAGAGCACAATTTTTCAGTTACACATGAACATACATATATTCATTGTCGCATTCTTTTTCACTGTGAGCTACCACAAGATCTTGTACATATTTCCCTGTACTATACAGTATAATCTTGTTTATCTATTAAATGAACTACAAATGACACTTAGTTTTACAGAATATGTGAGCAGAGCAAGGATGTAGCTCCCCAACAGCCTGAAGAATCTTTGTTCCATCTAGAATTTTAATTTCCTGTTTTGTGTATTTTTATTAATGATGTGGGTAAAGGTATGAAGTCAGAGGATGCCCTAGTTATCTATCACTGCATAACAAACCATCCCCAAATTTAGTGGCTAACAACAAATTTTATTATTACCTCACACAGTTGAGTGGATTAGCTGGCCTTAACTAGATGGTCCTAGCTTGGGGTCTCCTATGTGGTTGCAGTCAAATGGTGGCTGGGGCTAGAGTCATCTGAAGGCTTCTTCCCTCTTATATTGGGGATCTGGGCTGGGGGGTATCTGGAGTGGCTGAGGGCTGAGTGGCCTTCCTTTTCTTTATGCTGGCTTTACACTGGCTGGCTTGGATTTTTTCATGACATGGCAGTGTTGGGGGTGGGGGGCAGGGAGCAGGGGAGTCCTACTTCTTACTGCTGGCTTCTCCTAGAGCAAACATTCCAAAGGGCCCATGCAGAAGCTGCAAGCCTTCTGACCTAGCCTCCTAAGCCCCAGAACATCACTTTAGTTACATCCTGTCAGTCAGGCAGTTCAGTAAGTTCAGGCCAGATTCAATGGGTAGAGAATTAGACTCCATATTTCAAGGGCAAGAGTAAAAAAGTTTGTGGCTGCCTGTAGACTATCACAGGGAATCTGTGGATCTTAATTGGATCTTAATCCCAATTCTGCAGCTCCTGAGCTCTGGGAATTTAGGCCCATCCATCATTTGCTCTGAGAATTAGTTTCCTCATCTATAAAATGCCAGAAATTCAGTGAATGATCTTAAATCCTCTTTCACTTCAAAATTATAAGGATTGTCTTCCTTCAAAGTATAGATAACATTTATAATAGAAACTCCTCTTTAAATTTATCTAGAGTAGGATGTTTTAAAGTTTTAGTGTCTATGATCTTTTTTTCTGGGCCTGTATAAACTTGAGTTGGCCAAAAGATACCAGTACAAGATTTCCTTATGACTAATGAATTCATTATGAATTCTTCATTCTTCTTGGTGCTAGCCAAAAGTGTACAAAATGACCATATAGAGCAGAAGATAAATTTCTGAAATGTAAGGAACACTGCCCTCATTGATCCCAGTTGTAAATTCCAGTTCTCTAAATGACAGTGGCTAGCATTGGTGCCCTTTCAGAAATCTGATGTTTACTGAAGGCTCTCACCTAATTTTAGGTGAAGCAGGGACAGTGACAGATATAATTAAGGTGAATGTTTGAGCCTGGTAGATGGTCTGAGCACTCTTCTCTTTAGAATCCTCTATTTTGTTTCAAAGTGAGATGAAGCACTCTCAGACGTGAATCCCTGTACAAGGCTGACTTCTGTTTTCATGGACATAAAGATAGTTGTTTCAAATAAAGGTCCCCCCCTCCAGGTTCCTAGGGAAAGCCCTTTGTCAATTGTATACCAGTTACACCTGAGAATTAAATTCATTGCCTGTACTACTCAGAATTTTAAAACCAGAATATCAGAAGTGTTAATATTTAAAAATATATGTATGTAAAACACAAAATGGAGAGTTCACAACCCTGCTGAAAAACTTTAATTAGTCCAAATGTGACTGTCTTCTGCTCTGCTCCTTCCAAAATAAACCACTGTGACAAGTGGTACTGAAATATAAAAATATCCAAAATTCTGTTGCAAACCCTGCTGTTTGCCTACCCAACAGCCACTCTCCCTTTATTCCTTGCCCACAGGAACCTTGGTCTTGTTCCAGAATATACCCCTATTCCTAATTTTAGGATAAATCCTGATTTGTGTAAATCAATCATGGTGATCCCATTGACAGTCTTTAGTTAAGGGGTGTGCATGTGATTCAAATCTGACCATTAAGATTGTGAAAGGAGGTCTACTTGGGGTCTGCAAAAGAAGAGACATATCTACTCATCCACCGAACGTTATTATATCTGAATATGACTCCCAGATTCTAGTTACTGCAGGCATCTTGCAAGCATGAAAGTCTTGGCCTGATGTCCAGCAGCCACGCTGAGAACGGCAGAGATGAGGATGAAAAGAATCTGGGTACTTGATGATGCTGTTGTGTCAGTAATTTAATCAGCAGCAGTGCTACCTAACTCTGACCTTCTTAGCCTGTGCAGTGGTGATTTCCTCATTGTTTAGGTCAGTTTAACCAGAGACCTCTGTTCCTTGCAGCCTACAGTATCTGAATGTATCTCTCTCATGCATGGCAGGCAAATAGTGGCTTATCTAATATCCCTATGAAGAATATCCATACTTCACCCATGCCTGGGGTGCAAGGTGATGACCACAAAAAATGAAATATGTGGCGAATGCATCCAGGGTTGGAAGCATGGCTCTGTCCTGACACAGTCCTAAACCCTAAAAGGACAATGATATTGATACTCATAATGATGGCTGATACTTACTGAGTGTGTACTCTATACACAGAAGCTGTTTTAGGTGCTTTAAATGCATAAGTTATTTCATCTCAAAAAACCCTATAAGGTTAACACTTTTATTATTCTCACTTATACAGGTGGAAAATGAGGCACAGAGAGGTTAACTAATATGCTCGAGGCTGCAAATCTAGTAAGTGGTGGAACAGGGTTATAAACTCAGGCTGACCATTCAAGAATTCACAGTCTCCATCACTGTGGTCTTCGGCATTTCTGCTGCCAAGGAAGGACATCCCTCCTCTCTACTGCTACCAGCAGCCCCAGGGGAGGCAGAAAGTGCTTTCTGTTTTCAGGGGAGTCTTGTGAATAACCACACTTGGTTTCAAATATCAGTTACTTTGGGTCATTCATTCATTTAGCAAACATTTATTCAACATAAACTGTTCTAGGCCTTGAGCAAAGATGAAGAAAACCTAGTTTTTGCCCTCAAGCAACTTAATCTAATGGGATACAGATTCTTAATTAATTATTTATCAGACCTCATACTCAATGCTTTAGCTGAGATAATAATAGCTAGCCTTTGAGTCTTGAGGATGTGTCAGAGAATCTTAAGGATGTAACATATATTAACTATTTTAATCATCACACAATCTCTAATTTCCCAAGAGGAAACCAAGGAAGAACTTAACCCATCGGCCCATAGGTGGTCAGTGGCAAAGCTGAATTTGAACCCAGTCAACCTTGCTTGTGCCAAAAACCACTATATCAGGGAGTGTGCAAATCTCTGCGGGAGCACAGGAACAACTACTTCCATCTGGAGTGGACAGTGGAAAAAAACGGACCTGGAATACTTTATAGGTGAGAAGACTTTTTAATTGGACCTTGAAGAGTAAATGCAAATCAAGGTACCATGAGGGGTAAATCAATGGAGAATTTTTTTAAAAAGAAAGAAGAAGAAAAAGGAAGGAAAGGCATTCCAGGCAGAAGGAACAGCATGTGCAGAGATAGTAAGGCTTCAGGGAACCATAGAGTATCTCAGAATGGTGAGTTCATTGTGGCTCCCTCACAGTGTGTGGAGGATGGAGTAATGGGAGATGGGGCATTTTTGTAGAGTGTATAAGGCATTTTTGTACATAAGGAGTCTGTATTTTATTCTGCAGATAACAGAGGCATATTGAAGATATTAAAGGAGGAGAGTGATATGAGATTCTTTTGTAATGATTTAAATGAAAAGGAAAGAAACAAAGCCTTGAGGGCTTTAAAACATTTAATATGGATAGATGGGCTGGGGGAGGTTGGTGTGGAAGGACAGCTTAGAACACCTGGAAAATAGGCGGACCTACTGGGGGCTGTTGCTGTTATCTCGTGGCCAAATTCAGCCCAGGGGCCAAGAATGATTTTTACATTTTTAAAGAATGTATGAATAATATGTGACAGAGGCCTGTGAAGCCTTAATGTTTACCATCTGGCCCTTTCTAGAAACTATTTGCCGCCCTCTACTTTGCTTAAGGCAGGTGATGCCCTGCAAGAGGGAAGATAGGAGAGGGGATGAAGACGAGGAAGGTCATCCTGAAAATCCTTAGGAGGCAGAGCTCACAGGACCCTGGCCAGGAGGTGGGGAATGAGAGAACAGGTGATGTCAAGGATGAATCCAAAAATTCTGCATGAGGGAGTATCATTATCCAACATATGAAATACAAGAGGTGGGGATCAGGGCAGGAAGATTCTTTGATTTGGGAAGATTCATGTTGCTGCGACGTCTCTACAAGACCTCCAGGTGGAGATGCTTGGGAGACACATTAAACTGAACAATGCTTATATGTCAGCTTCTCTGTGATCTATGATATAAACTCCTTAAGGGCAAAAATAATGCAACTGCTTAGTGTTGATCCAAGTACATGAAAGGCTATTAATCAAGCGTGTTGCACTCACTGAACTGAATTAGATGGTTTAATTCAGGAGATGCAGTGAGAGATCTAGGTTAGAGAAAGAGACTTAAGTCATTGGTTTTTAGGTGGTTACTGAAATATGGGAGCTGATGACATATTTAATCTTTATTCTTAGCACAATATTAAGTTACATCTGGATATGCATTTGTCCAGCTGCCCAATTAAAATCAAGCTCCTCTTGTGGCCGGATGTGTCACTTTTGGTTCTATTTGCCAAGAGGCAGGAGAGCAGAGCAGAGAGAAGCCAGGGCTTATAGCCAGGCAGCTTGGGTTTGAAAACCCATCTCTCCTACTTTCTAGCTGTAAACTTGGGCAAGTCACTCGACCTTGTGCTTTAGTTAACTCATCCATAAAAGGGAGATAAAACTACTAACACCCTTTTGGGGGGGGTGTTGTGATACTCAACGATATAGGTGTTTAGAAAGTGCTGTGATCTGTTCTTTAAATATGAGTCATCCTTTTCAAAAATAGGTTAAATCATGTCAGCCCACTAAAAGGAAACCCAACAAGGGCTCTGAGTAAAGCCAAAGTTCTTACCATGCCTTTTGTTCCTGACCTGATCGCCTCACTCTATTCTCCTTGCCCCAGCCACTGAGCCACCTTGCTGCCTCCTCAAACTCACCAAAGCACGTTCCTGCCTCAGGGCATTCGCTTTCCTTCTGCCCAGAGCACTCTTCTCCAGAACCCCAGTGAGTCTTACTTCCTCACCTCTTTGCGTCTTCACTCATATGCCACCACTCTTTTCTGAATAACAAACACTCTGACTCCCAGATCTCTCTCTCCCCCATGCTTCGTGTTTCCCCATCACAACCCTCACATGCTAATATGCTATATAATTTAGTTTATTTTCTGCTTCCTCCCACTAGAATGTAAGGACTAGTGAGGACTGGAATGCTGCTGTATTTGTTGGCTGAATGAACGATGCCTACCACGTAGTAAGTGCTCAGTCCAGTCTGGGAGCGATGGTTGTCCCCCAAACATCTGGTGCTAAGTTGATGACACACACCTTCCCAGCAGTGCCAGCTCCAGCAAGGTTGAGGGGATGGGGTAAATGCAGGCACAGATGTCTACTCCTTGACCCACTCTATCCATAAACCCTGAATGAGAGAGCTTCTATCCCATCTGTCGTGGATGGCCATCTTGTTCAATGCATACATTTGAGGAAAATAGGCAAAAGTGGTGAATGCTTTATGAGAACACAAAATCCGTTTGCAGTCTTTTAGAACTGGTTTAAACAACCCAAAGAAGAAAATGTGTGTGTACAGAGTAACGCTGTTCTTTTGATATTAAATTAGTATTAAAGTGGGATGGAAACTTCTCTTATATTGGGCCCCTATGGAGATGGACAAAGTAATTTTAGAGAAAAAGCAGCTGCCCTCAGCAGTAGGCTCAGAAATGTCAATTTTAATTAAAACATTTATTTTCAAATACATTTCATGGTTCATATGTAGTGATATATCTCTACTTCATGCAAATGTTCGAACCACTGGGCTGAGGAAATTGGAGAAAGGCGTTTGATAAAGAACGTGAACAATACGATCAAAACAAAGAAATGTTAAAAAAAAAAAAAAAAAAAGAAAATCCACCTCATGCTTCAGTTTTTCCTTAGTCCACACGTCAGATTGTTCTTCATGGACTTGGCCATTGCTGTGTAAAGGCCTGTGGACCCCCTTGGAGAAATTTGGTGTCGGTGGGTCATGGCAGTGGTGGTGAGCGTGCCCCACTCTCAGGTGAGGTCTGCTCAGTGCATGGATCCCTGTTTACTTTAACAGTAGAGGTTCTCTCCCCCTGTTTCTAGATTTTAGCCAGAACAGAACTACCAAATCAGCCAACTCCCAATTCAAAATTCTCCCAACTTCTATCTTTCCCTGAGTACTATTTTGGGTCTGAGTGATTGAAGCTGCAGAAAGATGTCCAAAATTGTACAATTACCTTCTAAGCTTACCTCTCCTCTTGCTCACTGCCCTGCAGAGAGTACGCACCTGCCAAACTTCTGTTGACTTCCCAGGGAAACTGGTCATGAATTCAATGTGGCCAAAAAACATTGAAATAAAAATATGGCCAATTTAAATAAACAGCAATTTAGGAAAAGAATTTTTGAAAATTTTCTCATATTTCTAAAACAATGAATACATTGTTATTTAGGATAGGAATATTAAGATAATCTATGTGTGCTATGCTAAAAAATCATCATCAGGTTACAATCAAAGACAATAAGCAACATTTATTAGTGTACAAGTGTACTTTATCGTAGAATCCAGTGAATGCATTTCTGATTAAGGTGTATCCTCATATTTGAGAAAATTACAACATATAAATACAGTTGCATCGATCACTGCTCTCAATATGCTTTTAACCTCTTCAAAGGAGCCATTACCATCACAGTCAGAAACATGTAGTGAAGTCCAGAGAGTGTATGCAGGTACTGTACTGGCCATGTACACTGGTGCTAAGCATGTTAACAAATTATCAAATATTCCACTTTATAAGTTGTGAGAGTTTGATTTTGTACTTAATGATGTTGATAGCATACGTCCATATTTTTAAAAATTTCCAAGCTAATTTTAAAATGCTTTTGAGTTTCGCACTTTGATTTTAAAAGTGTACTAAGTTTTTTTTTGAGGGGGCGGCCTTAATCAGGTTTTATTCATTTATTTAATGGAGGTACTAGGGATTGAACCCAGGACCTCGTGCATGCTAACCACGTGCTCTACCACTGAGCCATACCATCCCCCAAAAGTGTACTAAGTTATAATCAATACTTTCTTAAACTCACTTTGTTTTTCCTAGGAAATAAATGTATTATATTAATATATTAAATATATATAATCTATAACATATTTCAATGCATAATATAGTTAATATATATTTTGTATATAATACATAAATATAATTTTTGTTAAGAGCTCTGATAATGGAAAGGAGACCCTGGCATTCCTTTCCGATGGCTAGTAGAGGAGCTATTTGCTCACTGGGCTCTATGGTGACAGCAGACACATATCCTGACATGTGTTGACAGAGTAAACTGAATGGGGCATCAGTGCCACAGAAAAGTGCATGAGTAAAGCTTAAGAAAATCAACACTGGCATACTTAACACCAACAAAAGAAAACAAGACACTTGTTGAATGTTGACCTTATCAAACCAGGTGCTGTTCTGAGGTCTATAGACCAGCTCATCTAATCCTGCCAATACCACTGTGACAGAGTGACTATTATTGTTCCCATTTTTCAGATGAGGAAACTGTCACAGAAAGGTTAAATAAGTTGCCCACATGATGTAACTAGTAAAAGACTTAAATTCAGGCAGTCAAGCTCTACAGTCTATGCTTGTAAACATCCTATTTAATAAACACAAAGCGTGTGATGTCCTAGGACCTTCCTTTTCATAGGATGGTGTTTGGTTGCTTCTAGCATAGTGTTTAAAAGGGCAGTCTTTCAAGCCAAATACTAGGTTCAAGTCATAGTTGCTCCAACTCTAGCTTTGTGACCTTGAGCAAGGTACTTAACCTCTCTGTGCCTTAGATTTCTGCTTAGTAAAATGGGAATAATTTGAGGATTAAATTAGTTTGCCACAGCAAGCACTCATAAAGGGTAGTTACTGTTTTTATTAGTCCTATTAATATCTATTTACAAACAGGGTAGATCAGAAACACATTGGATTTTTAGAGGACAATAAAACCTAATTCATTTTCACAGCATTTTTTTTAATAATGAAAAAATTGGAAGAAAGTTAAATGATGTAGCTCTTTTTTAAAGAGGAAACTAGTTTTTTTTTTCTAGCCTCTGATTTTGGTATAAATCTGGCATCCACTGTGATGTAACTTACCACTTACTATTAACTTTAGCCTTCAGATCTGTTTCTTTGTTCCTTCTTCCCCATTTTTATGTTAGTTTTCTTTCTAACATTTTCTGAAATTCAGTCAGTGTGAGGCTCAACAAAACCAGATGTCATAGGAGAAACAAGGAAGAATTAGGTTACTAGGATATCCAGCTGAAGCAATGATTTTATCAAGGAAAAACTGTAGAAGTCAAGGGTACTGTGCATAGCGTTTGCCCTGGTAAAGTGTCTAACAGCCTGTATTAAATTGTGCTCCACATTTGTATTGCTCAGGTGAGCAGAGAAGAGACACAATTTTCAGAACCAAAGGATGTTAAAAAATGAACAGCTTTTCATTGCAATTAGGTACCAGGTAGAAGCTATTTATCACCAACATAGTAGATATACTTATTCTATGCATAATAGAAGTCTTTACACTTTGTAGAGGGGCACTGTATACTGTAAATAACTTAACCACTATGAAGACATGGAGAAAGAGGCACCATTAGTGAGGGATTCAACCAGCCAGCTGCTGGCTTATATTAAAAAAAGAAATGTAATGAATTGTTGGGAAGAAGTTGAAAATTGTAGGTATGTTTACTTGCAATTTTTATTTTTTGTTAGTGGAGGACAATTTTTGCTTTCTGAAGCATTTGATTGATTTAAAGTAGCTCCTATAATTAAGTAATCTTTAAATTAACCTTCAACCATGTATCAGCAGCTGGACGATGGAAGCAAATGCATTATGTATTACTGTTTTGGATATAAGTTCTGAAAAAGCCAACTATCATTCTCAACATCAAAGAGCACCCCTTATCAAGGGCTTGGCTCAGAGGATAAAGCACTGGCTATTACCTTATGACCTTGGTTCCAATCCAGATTGTACTGCCAGTGAAAGGAGTTTTATGATCTCAGCCCCACACAGGTAGATGGTAGTCCATATCTCCAAAATACAGATTGGCAAAAGTGGAATTTTCCTGCCTAGAAGAGACCTAAGGCTGAAAAATGTCCAGAGACATGGAAGTGAAAAAGCATTCAGCTCATATGCCATCCTAGAAATGGCAATCTTCTCAACTGGACGAGGTGGCTCAGAATAGCGGTCTGGGGATGCGCTCCAAACTGGCTTGCAGATAAAGAAATCTGTTTCCAGAGCTTGCAACTCATCCAAGTCTATTTTTCAAGCCAATACGTCCTCTCTAAATGCTCCCCTCCCCCACCCCTCTCCTTCCAGAGACAAAAAGCAGAAAGTCTACTGGAAGGATCTTTAGGATGAGATTTTTAGAGCTAGTGTGACCATTTTAAGATTTTGAAAGGACGATTCCAAGTGAGCTGATCTGTTTCAGATCTTGGTTTTCAAAATTAAGACAGAAATAGTTATTACATTCTCAATCTAGTCATTTAGATGACAGAGTTAACTATTGTTACAATTATGCCTGCAGTGTTGTATTCTCAGGAAGAAGACCCACTCCATTCAACTATAGGATAAAGTACACCAAGTGAAAAAACTTTCCTGCCTCATATAAGCAGTTTTAAAATTTTTAAAATCAAATCAAATTAATAAAAGACAATGTCATTTATTTGTATTTGACATTTGAATTTATTTGACAATAGATGTAAGTGTATATCCCAAATGTGTATTATCTTATTTTAAATAATTTCTCTTTGCTTCTATATATTTGATCACTTCCTTTATTTTTCACTCTATTAGTATACTAATTTATTCATTCCTAGGTCCTTTCAAGAAATATTTTAGTAATTTCAGAGTAAAATAGTTTATATATAATAATCTTATTTATTTGGCCTAGCAAGAAGGAAGCATTCCAACATCTGGTTTTACACTATATCCCTTACTTCCAAATATAGATAGATAAGAATAATTTCTCTTTAGCTGTAAGTTAGAACACTCAGGCAAACAACATGAACTTCTGTAGTAATATCATTAGAAGCATTTAAGATTCTGTTTCCTATATGCAAATATTAAGTAACTTCAGCTATTTTAAAAGCAAGGGAACATTTTCCGGGTGAAGGAGGGTGCTTTGCCATGGGTTTATGTTTCTACTAAAGGAAAAATCCCTCATCCGTAAGACTGAAAGATGACTAGTACCACCCATGTAAGGTGAAGTCGGTTCTCATTTTCTGTGTATGGTTCAAAGTGTGAGAGCATTGGAGATTCAGTCTGATGCAACTGCTCAAACAGCTCACATGGTAGACTTGAGGAAACACAGGTTGGTGTGGGGTGGTTGTCAGTTCTCAGAAAGCTGCACGGGGTTCCAGACGTTCCAATGGTTGTGTCCGGGAAGCAGAGCCCTCGATACTCCGGGAGGTGTTAGTCCTTACTGCCTGCACCATGAGACTAAATGGGCTTCTCTCCCATGCACGGAGGGGAGAGCAGATGAAAGGATACAAATGCTGCAGACTTTTATTGTCAGCAAACGAAAAGGGGCACACATGTGCCAGTTTATAAATTACTGTTTTCATTAAAAAGGAGTTCAAAAATCAGGTCCCACTTACCATTGTTAAAACCTTAAATTTTTTTTAGCTGTATGATTTCATTATATGAATTACAGAACAGTAATAGAGTAATATTACTCTTAAGCCAGCTCACTTAAATTTAAGACATTCAAACCCAATAATGCACTACGTTCTTCAGTTCAAGTTATGCAAATAATATACATTTTTTATTCCGCTTCCCACCAGGTTATACATGTATTATAAACACAACAAAGACCTCTTTCTTGTACAATATATTACTCAGAAGCTGGTAAAAAATAGAAGCCAAAATATTAAAATGGTTTGGCTTTATACTACTGGCTGACATATTCTAAATGCTAAAGAGAAGCTGGGACTGGAAAGAGAAATGGTGACTCACTGTTACCCACGATTGTTGTCATTCATACTGATGTTCTTCAATGTCTAAATCAGATTATTATCTTTGTTTTCTTTAGAGTAGAACTAGCAGACCCAGCTTTGCTACATTTAGAAAGTCAGCAGGGGGAATGGTCATCTCAAAAAGACAAAACTAAAAGAAGGGACTGAAATTTAACATAAATTACCATGGCTGTCCCTGAACTCAGAACTGGGGAGAACCTTTTTATTCTTTTATACAAAGCTGACGATGAAAATCAATATGGATTATTTCACAAGTATTGTTTCTTAAATATTTTGTAAAGGTGCATAATGTAATGCATTAATTTTTTAAAATATAGTCACTGACATATGAATTCCATTTGGATGTTAAAGTTAAACTTTAGGAAATTAGAAATACTGAATTCTGTCTCATGATGAAAACAATATGCACATTATTCATAGACTTAGCCCCCCTAATTGTATGTTAGGTAGTGAGATGGTTCTGTGTCCTTCCCCTGGTTTCCACGCTTGCATTTATGCCTGATGTGGTCCATTGGTAATTTGCTTAATTCAATAACAGTAAGCAAAAAAAAAAAATATGGATTTTTCCAAAAGAGTGAACATAAGCATATTTATGTGAAATATAGAGGTCTCGTTATAATCTCATACTTAAAAAACATCCCTTCACTAAAGGAGCTTTATTTCTTTATTCTGGGCAAATTGAAAAAAAAATAAGAAAAGTGGAAAATAAGAAATTCAGTCTTTTGACTTCATGACGTAACACGAGCTCTGTGGGAACGCAGGGAGCATTCCTTTATACTTGTATGCAATCTGAGCTCAGTGGCTTTGAAAGCTCTCAAGTCCTCCTCAAAACTCTTGCCTCCCTTTCCCCTGCTAAAAAACAAAAAACAAACAAACAAACAAAAAACCCCACCTCAACTAACTTATATAATCTCATCAGCATTTCTAACAGAAATTCTCACCTCAAATTCCTTCCTGTGATAGAAGGGGTAGAACCAGTCTCTGGAGTACTTGGCAAATCAGCTCCCAGCCGCTGGTTAGATTCAACAAGTGTCAGTTGCGCTTCTCCTGTCAGCATATAGTTCTTTATACACGGCAAGAGGGGCCACACTGGAGGGCAGGCAAGTGCATGCAAGACGGTGCATCATCTGTTCGGATGCTGCCAGTCTGCCCTGCGATCTGTGGATGGCTTCCTTCCTAACAAAATGTAGGCACAGAATCACACTTACTGTCACAAAACATTAACAGTACTGATGTGAAAGTTTAAAAATTGCCCTCCATTCAATTGCTATTAAGAAAAAAAAAGACTGTGAGGTCAGAATTATTTCTTAATTGCATTTCACACCTGGTTAAGATAGTGTCTACAGCTGCAAGGAGATGAAAGGAATGACTGGTCCTCAAAAAGAGAATATGTAGGGTAGGCACTGGAAGGCTCGAGAGCAAGGCACACTGGGTGGAGTGAAAAGCAGAATTCACTTTTGGTAGAGTTAATTTCTTGCCAGCATTTGCAAAAGAGGAAGGTGGCTCAGGAAGCAGCCTTCATCCTCCAGTGCTGACTGCAAATCCCCCACCATAGCAGTCTCACTGTAAACAGTGGATATTTTAGATGCAATTAGACTTCCATATACCACGCACAACAGCTGGGAAGAGTTTCCAAAGTTTTCTTTCTTTCCTTCTTTCTTTTTTTTTTTTAAATTTGAGTGGAATACTAAAGAAATAAAATATCCTGACAACTTTCTAGCGTTGTCTTGTGACTTAAAAAAAAAATCAGCCTGTGAAGTATCACTGCTCTGTTTTAGTCTAATGCTACTTCTATCTTTTATCCTTTTTAATTAGAAGGCAAATTCTCAGACCGCCAGGCCTAATCCCTACACAGTGGAACAAAGCCCAGCAAAGCCTTTGAACACTGTTCAGCCGGGCAGCACAAACCCTAGTAACTGTTGGCAGTAGGGGCAGGACTCTGACCCTCATCTCAGCCATTCTCCTGCAGCTCCTGATGCTCCCTGCCCTTCAGAACCCTATCTGTTGTTCTTCTGTTTAGACTGAAAAGACAAAAGAGGAGACAATGTGGGAAACCTAGAGGATTGGCTAGGTAGGATGCGGGGAGCTGGTGATGGATAGGGGCAAGTAAATGGAGTTTCACGGGAATGGACACAGTGGGGAGAATTGGATCACCAGATTAGGTCTTTAGGTTCAAGAAATTTCTTCATCCCTCACTAAATCTTTTCATGGACAATGCCACTTTTTAAACAATTGTTGCATTTCCAATTACTCCAGGAGTGTTCAAACAAATGCCCCAAACCCTCCATGAAAAGTTTGCTTATATTTTAAACTCGCCAGATGAAAATCAATAAAACAAACACCCCCAAATCAGTGGCAGACACTTATACCTCCAAAGTATTTACACTTGTAATAATATTTGAGTCAAGAGCATAATTTGAGCTCACTCAAGCAAAACATGCAACTAGACAGAAACGTGAATTTTCAAAGCTAATGGGAACAATCATGAATCAAAAAGCCAAATTCCAAGTATGCAAATATGAAAAAGGATTGTTTGCATTTCCTACTTTGGCTAACTGTGAATTATTGAACGGTGAAACAACAGATGCTACTACCGTGCTGCAGACTCTTCCAAATTGTTCTTAGACTGAGCTACGTGTGTGTGAGAATTACTGTCTGGTGCCAGGATATTTGAGAGTTGTGTTGGGATTTCTGAAAAAGATACATATTTTCTCCATCTTGAGATATCTGGGACAGAAATTTTGGGGGAAAAAGAAAAGCAAAGACAAAAACCTTTTATTAGAAATATTTTTAGTAGTGTCCTCCGACTCTTCAACACAGCAGGTTTCACAAAGCCACTTTCATTTTTCCCCCTTCAACTGTCTACAGAAATACCAATAAATGTAGTGCCGTACTTAACCCAATCATTATGATTGTCTTTGTAACCAAATATAAAATGTGTTACTGATCTAGCTTTGGATGATTAAGAGGTTAACTTAAATCATAGGAAAGGATTCAGTCAGCGGTTTGGATGAGTGATGTTCAATAAACGTGTGCATTTTATCATATAATCTTAAGTCAAAGTTAGAGCTAAGCTGCTTTTAAGGAAGTTCCCATCTTCAAAGATCTCAGTAGGATGAATGTGCTGAGTCTTATATTTAAATAAAATATGATTTTGGAATTTTTAAATGTACATTTTATATTGATTTACAGCATATTTATCTTGAGAACATGTGTTTATCTTATTAAAGGGACAGCAATATGTGTAATTATAGTCCATGTCTATATAATACCTATTATTCAAACGATAAACCCAATATCTTCCTCAACATTCCCTGTCTCTTTATGGTGTGTAAGCAAATGCTTTCTCTAGGTCAAATGGTGGTAAAATAGGTGAAATGCACAAAGATAATCAAACATAACTATAGCTAGTGTTTTATAAAGAATGATGCAGAATTCTTGACAGTCTTCTATCAGTCTGCTTTTGTGATTGTCTTCACCTTTGATATCTTTAAAAATATCTACAAAATGTAGCTACCTATATTGATGCTCTTTTAACACATCTTGCATTCATTTTTTCTTTGTTTTAATTGAAAATTGTCTGAAAAATTAGGATACACTAATTATTTGGGAGAGCTTCCAGCAGTGATCACAATTTGCAAATAAAAATACTTAAGAATTTTTAAAATACCCTTCATAAAGATAGAAGCCTTTAAAAGAAATTGTCTAAATGTTTGCACACATTTCACTGTCTAATGCTCCAATGAAAATGATCAATAAGTATTTGCATAAAGAGGGTAAATTCATTATGCATGTAGGTTTTAATAGTCATTGGAAATCTTTACCTAGTGGGAAATAATTTCTTGTTGTCTTGCATGCACTCGCTGACTTCTGCAGGTATGTTATAAAGTGCTGTAGATAACATGCTGTAGTGATATTTAACATTACATTTCCAAAAGAAGGTTCTAGAGACTCAGAGATAGTCCTGGAAATGCACATAAACCACAGCTAAACTCAGTTCCTAGAAATCAAACCTGGCATCACTTCTATCAGGGAATGGCTTTTGTGTTGGTTTTTGTCCCCACGTCACTGTCATCTGCCTACTCACCTTGATCATGTGTATGAATTAATTTTATTAGAATGGAACAGGAAAGACTCTAGATCAGAAGAATCCAAAGCTTTTGAAAACAGCTTTCCTTTTAAGAAACTAAGACTTGCATGAACACTGACAATACAGTATACCTTGTTATTCGACATGAGTGAACATACTCATTAATACTTAATAGAATGTGAAAATTAAAATAACTATTATATTTCCTTTTTTCTGCTTGGAATTCATATAATTTAGCTTTACATAATAGCTTTGAGTGGTTAGGGTTGCCAAAATTAAAAAATTTTTTGCAGGTTACTTTTTGTTATTGTTTTTCAGTTTCTTCCGCTGAATTAGGCTTCTTTACTAAGAATAAAACCTTAGAAGGTTTCTGAAGCTTACAATGTAATGTAAATGACCACAAATACCAAGCTCAATCAAAACACTTAAAAAAAAAAAATGCCAGCCCTTAATTCTGTATTCTGATCCGTCAGTGACTGTATAACTATATCATTAACGATGTTCTCTAACTGGGGAAGTCCCTACCCTAGAGTGTAAAGGATCAAAGAAAACATTCTTTTCTGTCTGGTACACTTAGTAGTCCTGCCTCCCAACAGTGGGATAAAAGGAACTTGCTAAACTGTTGCCATTTTGCAACATCTGCTATAATTCCCCTAAATCCAGATTTGTCTGACACAGAGAGGCCTGTTCTTACATCATTGCCATGTGACAGTCTAACACCAGTCACATCAAGCTTTCGGATTGCAGCTTCAGGCTATGATAATATGAAGAAAACCTTTTTGCCTAGGGCAAAACACTTGTAACAAAGTATTATTCATGTGGCCAATTTAAATCTTCTCTCAAAAAGGTACCCAGAAACATATGCAGTATGCCTTTGTAAAAGGCTCGAGCAGCTCATAGGCAAATGACCTGAACCAAGAGCACAAAACCTAATGTCCTGATTAATTACTGCTAAGCGGCTCTGATACACAGAAAGAGAATGCTGGTACTAATCCTTAACCCTGTCCTACATTCTCAAAATAGCCAAAACATTGCTGACAGTTAGAAAAACAAACCTGTCCATGTTTTTTAAAAAAATGAGGGGGGGGGGTGTACATTATCACTTGGTGCCCTCCACCTAATAAAACCAAGATGCAGACAGATTAGAGAGTTACCAGTCCGGTGGGCTTCTTGGGACAAGGACAGAGGCTCAGAGAAGGACAATCGAAGAGGGGGAAAAAACACCACCACCACCAACACACAATATGGAAACAAATATTTGAGGTGTTCTTATTTTCAGGGTTCAGCTTCCAAGAGACTGGTCTTTTCTGGAAATTGTTCCTTAAGAGTTAAGAATCTTTGCTGATTCACCTGGAGCAGAGATATTGCTATGCTTAGAATTTTACTAGGAAATGATGTTTGAATTTCTTTTGCCTATAAAAATAAGAGAATGATCATATTTCATTATAAATATCAGACATTAGAATTTCAGACTATTTGAACTGGAAAACTATCTTGGTTTCATCAGTCACTCAAATTATATCTACCTTTACTAAGAAAGCAGATATCTGACTCCCTGTCACTTTTGTTGAGCAAGAAATACATGGTTAAAAGTAAAGTCCTATGCAAGGGAGAAGGAAGTTGCTTATCTTAGCAAATATTTTTTTAAACCAAATGTCCCTAAAATGCTCATCTTACCGTTATATTATAGGTAAATCAAATTAAAATACTTCTCTTGCATTTTATGTAAAACATGGCACTTTGATAACACTAATTCAAAGCAAATAATGATCCTTACATATTTTGAAGACTGTTCTTAATTTGACACTATTCTATAGGCACATCCCTACTTCTGAATTCTAGGAAATAGAGGCTGAGTTTCTGAAGAGTGAAGGTCACTCTACCCATGAGGCTGCCCCTAATGCAAAGAGAAGTGCATTCATTATCAAGTCTAACTCCATTTGAGGTTGTCAAGAATTTTTCTGTGTGTGAGCACCTCATTTGTAGACACAAGCATTTTCACGTGCCACAGCTACCCTCCCAGTGTTTAACAGACTGCCCAGGAAATACATTTTCCACCTGCGCAGATCAAAAGCTGCTGGAGCAAATTTGCAATTCTGGTTCAGCATCACAGCCTGACTTTGATGGTCTGTGCTTTTTTAAGGGCACCGAGCCCTCGTTGCTCTTTGTGCCACCTTTTTTAAACTTCCCTTTCCTCACCTATTTTCTCTGCCTCTCCCTCCCTCAATTGGTTCCCAAGCAATGCACTTTGATTTTTCATCACTCCTCAAGCCCCTTCTTTCTGAATTAGGGAGACTCACCTTCTCATGAATGAGAGTGTAACTCTGGAGTCAGTTCACCTTGGTTCATAACATCCCCGTAATTCTGAGCACCATCTGCTTCCGGCAACCTTTGATGGAGACTGTCTCTTCCTGAAGCCTGAAGCTCTGACTATTCAGAGGCAGAGTAAAGAACCAAATCTTGCTGCTTCTCAGGTCTGGGACGTCCAACTTGATAATCCTTCAGAGGTGAAAGAATTGCTTTATTATCTGCCAAGATTGACACCCTGTAGGGGGGAAATTTCTCCTCTCATGACTAGTTGCTGATTTTTTGGCAGATTAAAAAAGATAAATTAAGAAGTTTGAAAATCACTGCCCTTCCTGGAATGTGAACTGAAGTGTTATTAAAGATCAGAAATATGAAAGTATTTACCATCATCTGCTTTCCTTTTTACTTATCAGTCTTCCTAAGGTGTAGGAAGTACAATGGAAAGGACATAAGTTTTGGATTAGAGAGATCCAGGCTTAAAACCTGCCTCTCACTTACCAGGTGCCTGACACGAAATGAATTACTTGACATCGCTGAACCTCAGTGTCTTCAGCTATAAAATGGGACTAAATAAGGCCCATTTCACTGTCATTGGTATGATTCAATGAGATAATGCATGTAAAAGCCACCTCTTTCACCAACCTCAACAATCCTATTAGGCATTATAATCTCCATTTCACAGAGCGGGGTGCATGGTTCAGGAGGGCTACAGCACTTGCCAAATGTCACAATCACATCGTGTTTAGGAAGTGGGGACTATTTATAATCCCCAAGCCAAGGAGCATGATTCTCACCCACCTCCAAACACCTCATTTCCAAGTTGGATGACCTTTGCTTTTGGGGTGAGACAGCCAAGCTCCTTGTTTGCTGACTAGCTCTTCAGAGCCCTTGCCAGGAAAGCCCAGGAGGAAGCCCCCATCCCCCACAACCCCATTTACCAACCTCCCACTTTGCAGCAGGCTTTTTAAAAAATATATTTTTTACCTCTTTTATCAACCCAACAACCCTTTGAGTTATCATCTTCCTTTCACAGAGCAGCATCTGGAGCCTAAGAAATGTTAAACCACCTGCCAAAGGTCGCAGGCATTCTTTTTGGCAGAACCAGCTTTGTAAATCCTGGTCTTTGCCCTTGGGGTCTTGCTCTTTTCCACTTACTGCCCTGGCTCACTGCACTTCTGCACTGGGGCTGGTGGCACGGTCAGCTAGCTATTGGAGAAAGAAGGAGGAGAGTTAGGTAAAAGTCCAAATTATCTCCAATTGTGGATGTGCCAAAATGATTTTGTAAGTCAGCATATTAGAAAATCAGGTTAGCAATAATGGAATAATAACTGCTGATTCCCACTGTTCCTCTTTCCCTCCGAACCCAAACTCCACATCCTCCCTGACTCACTAGGGATTGTGATTAGAAGTCAGAAAACGAACAGAGGGAACCCACAAGGGTACTCTATGTCCCCCACCTTCTCAAAGATCCTCGGTGATTAGAGCAATGTGCATATGAATCACCTGGGGATCTTGTTAAAATGCAGATTCTGGTTCAATAGGTCTTGGGATGGAGACTGCCATCCTCTTTTTTAAGAAGAAGCAGATTTCAGACATAATGCAGACTCTTCAGCTGTCGACTGACTCTTGAAAATGTCAGTGCAGCCCTTAGAATTCAAGATACCCTGGTTGAAGCCAGGCTGCAAACTCTAAAGTGTGACTCATTCCCGGACCTCGGAGGACTCCTAGCCGGAAGCTCCCCTTGGTTAGAACAGATTCAGCCTGCCGAGTAGAACCGGCACTCAAGTTAGAGAAGGTGGGCAGCTTCTTGTATAGATTCCCACCTTTAATCAAAAAGGTCAGGAGAAGGAAGGTTTGTCGGTGACCTAACAAGCCCAAGTCATATCCTCTAGATAGAGACCAGAACAATCCTATTCAATTTGAATGTAAAAGATGAACAGTTGGCTGGTATTAGGACTTAATGGACAGGTGCGGGGAGAAAGGTACTGTGGGTTAGCAGGAGAGGCAAAGCTAGATCTACCAAGCAGAGAACAGGGGAGGGGGGTTGGTGGGCTACCTTCCCCCTCCCCACTCCTCTCTTTAGTGTGATTTTTCTGGCCCTGGTAAAGTGGAAGGGAGCCAAATGGGTGAGTTACAAAACCGGCCAAGATTAAGGACCTGATTCTGCTGGAGGGAGGCAGAGGGAATCAGAAGAAGGAGAAAACGGCCAAATAAGAGGTAAAGCAAGCTTCTCGGGTGCTGCACCAGGGCTGAAATCTTCAGCTGCTTGCAGGCAAGAGAGGGGCTGGAATCGCCCCCCCCCCGCCTTTTGAGGACCTGCTACATCCCAGCAGCTAGGCTGTATGTTGTCATATGTTATATCCTTCGCTCAGTAGCAGTTTCAGGTTGAGGTTGAGAATGATTGAGAATTCCTGGGATTTGGGTCTCATCATGCATTCCCTGGGAAGACTGAACAACATTAGATTGAATCCCACCAGGCCTTTGCCCCTACACTGCCCGCTCCCAGGTCAGAGAGGTAACTGAACAAGGTCAAGACTGGTCATGAGATTTAGGTGCCCTGTTGGGAAATTTGATAGGATAGTACCAACGTGGATTGGTTTCTCTTGTTTCACAGCAAGATTGTTTCTTGCATAAACATTTTTAAAAGTGCTTTGGGCAGAACGGGGGCATGGATCTATGAGAAAGTACTATGCTTAAATGTTTTGTTAAAGAACGATTAATTGTTTTCAATTCTTGAAGAGAAAAGGAAGATAATTTCCTGTTGGCTATTAAAATTCATGCTTCCTTATGAGATTGGCAGACCTGCTTCCTGTTTTCAGGAACTGGACAGGGTGGGGGTGGTGGGGTGGAGTGGGTAGGAAAGTAGGTCCATTGAAAAGCCCCACAATCCACCCCATTTTGGCCAGCTACCATTTCACATTGCTGGTGCCCCCTTGAATCTGTTAACACTTTTTTTTCCTGAAAACTTTCTTAGTGGAAGTGAAGGGGAAAAAAGGGGAGGAGGGATAAAGGCTACTGTCAAATTGATTAAGTGAATGCTCATTAGAGAAAGTAACTAGAGGTGAAATCTGCATATGCATTGCAGAAATGTGTCTGATCTTGCTATATTTAAAAAAAAACAAAAAGGGCCTTAACTCCTCTGGCTGAAAGTACTTGAGGGAGGACTGGGGGAGGGGAAAGTTCTTTGATAGTAACTGTCCTTCTTTATAAACACATGCCAGACCAGCCACAGCCTACAGCACTTTGGGACATGTATGGAACTTGGTTTTCTAGAAATTTGTACTACAGATATTAACATTATCCTGACCGTCCTAGAATACACCAGCCACTTACTTCGTATCTTTTCCTATTAGTTTTATTTTCTCCTTTTCCTTCTATTCCTCACTTACAAGAACCCTCCTACCCTCCCTGCCCCCCACCCTCAACCCACCTCACACAACTACTCCTTCATATGTGAGAACCTAAGGCAGTTGATTTTGGGTCACTGAAGTCTGAGATTTTTGTCTAGTGTAGAACAGATTTCTTTTCTTCTTTAGTTTTAGAAGAGAAACAAGCCAGAGTGAACTGTTTTTGTTTTAATTTTTGTGGTTGTTGGAGGTAAGTGGGGGCCATCCTTACCAAAGTTCTCCCTAGCTTATTGACCTGAACAAAAAAATCTAGAATGAGGATCCAGGTTCCAGGAAGCAGAATTGATTTGGAGCAGATGAAGTTCCCCTGCTCCCTATAAAACGGTCAGCCGTTGTGACTTGTGTAACAATTTGACGATGATAGCACTATTTCCAAGTGTCTCCCATCCATGGGAGTAGCCTACTAGTACAGCAGTAGAATATGTCGGATGACTTCCTTGTCAGTATGCATTTTTATAGACGAACATTTCATAGATAATGTCAAACCTGATGGCTCTGTTAATGTTCACTCTCATGTATTCCTGTGATTAGCTTTCATCCTTTCTACTAATATCTCAACTCACCTTCTCCTCCTCTAAAACGTAATCAGAAAATACCTTACTGAAACAGATGTTGGTGTTGACCTTAACCTACATAACGGAGACACCTCAGGACTTAGTCTGAAAGAATGAGGTAGACAATGACATCAAATGTGTTTCAATTGACCCAAACCCTTAATTTAAAAAAGCTAAAAATAAGAAAAGCACAAGCTTGACATTTCTTAGGTTTAGAAAAAAGACAGCATGCACCCTTGAGGTATGGACCAGATTGTCCTGAAGATTTGAAAGGAAATGAACAATAATAAGAATAATGCTGTACCTGAGGATGTCCTTTGAAATATCTGCAGATTGCGACAAAGCAGTTCTTCCCATACGTGGGGTTGTCTGGGCTGTTTTGCACCATTATGTGCTTTGGAAATCCTTGTAATCACAAATTTAAGACTTAAATCCTCAGTTCTTCTTTATATTTCTAAACTACCCCCATAGGTATATTTACTCCCTTGTCAAGCTTAAACATTTCCAATTACCTCAGACTCTAAAGGGAAATGTGATGGTTAAATTCCTGCACTTGTAATGACATTTATTAATCCATTTCTGGGGAGAAATGTTGAACCTCTTGCCTTCCCAAATCATACATTTTAATTCCGAACACACCTCCAAAGTACATTGACATTGTTTAATTAAAAGGAGGGTGCACATTAATAAGAAAGGATATCATTTTGTTATTTATATATAATTTTATTTTGTTAAAAAAAAATGAACAGAGACCAGTAAGTTCTATAATTGCCCTCCATGGTGAAGGCATAAGTGTGGGAGAGAAGAAAAGCACAGTAAGACACATATGTTAGTAAAACACTCCTTAATACTACACAAGCTGTAGAAAATGCTACTTTGCATTTGGTCCTCAACATGGCTGACTGCAAGCCATTGAGGAAAAAGTGCAGCTTTTAAACTAACTCCCTGGTTAGAAGATAGAGCCACATCTAGAAGCCTCCTCATTAATATGCTATAATGGTCAAGTAAGAGATTAATAGCAAAGTCACCTGCTAAAGCAACCAGGAACCTGTTGATTAACAATAAGCCTCCAAAAATAAGATACCAGATTGCAAAGAAAAATCAAGTCCCAGGGCAACAAGTGCTTCTGTAATTTATTCCTTCTTTATATGAGGGCATAAAGCTCCCTTTATAAACGTGTTTTCCAGGCCCTGCTGTGAGCTGTAGGTGTGAGCTTTTCAGCTGATTTATTAATTTTAGTTTCAATCAACGTGTCACCTGCAGACACAAAAATGTAGGCCTCACCACAGAAAATACAATTTAAGAGGAAAAAAAAAAAAAAAAGAAAGAAAAAGAAAAAACAGGCCTTTAATTCAAAAAACTCTGCCAGGAATTTTTTTTAGATGAACACTGGAACGCCTATTCTTTGAGATCGAAAATAATTCCCAGCAGCATAATTAAAAAAAATCAAAATTAAACATTTTTGTCATACTTCGAAAGTCAGTCTTAGACCCGGGGAAGAGTAACATGAGGCTGCCAAAACAATCAGTTCATCTTGTCAGTGGGGGCACATTCTCCCCAAAGAATCGAGTGAACAACAAGTCCCCTGGGCAAAATGTGCAAAAAATTCTCAATTAGTTGTCTTTATTTAGTGAGCACTATGGGGTCCTCAACCACACTATAGAATTATGGCAAGAAAGCTGAGCTCTTCACTAGCTTATTAGCATTCTCAGAGGGTTGGAGTGCTGCTGATAGCAGGCTGTTGCCTCCAAGAGCTGTTGGTGGGACCCCTACACTCCCCGGCTTTGTCCTTTTGTCCTTCCAAGCCAGCAGGAAGTACTGCCCCATGTTCAGGGCATTCTGGGATACCTTCATTCCATTCACAGTT
This sequence comes from Camelus ferus, assembly GCF_009834535.1. Lineage (NCBI taxonomy): Eukaryota > Metazoa > Chordata > Mammalia > Artiodactyla > Camelidae > Camelus > Camelus ferus. The sequence goes on from NC_045701.1 coordinate 56,700,520, forward strand.
TGTGTAACCGACAGGGCCCAAGGCTTTGTTATTGACTATGACCATCACTGTTGCAGGTTTAAATGAAAAGCAAAAGCGATCTGTATCAGTCAATTCTAAATGCAGGTTTAGGAAGTAGCCCCCTTCCAAATGAACATCCTTGTGGGGTTCTTACATGGCCCAAGTCCCACAGGAAATCCGGGTCCTGAGTTATAATCTGGCTGCACTCTTTTCATCCTGAAATTACATTAGGCTGGGACCAGAGATGGCAGTGGGTTACTGAATATTCCAGACTGACTCCCCTGCATATACATTTTTACAGCACTCTTTTGCCTGTTGATCTCTGCCCCCAACCCTCGTACCCCTAAAGACCCCCTTCCCAGAAAAAAAAAAATGATGAATAATATTAAAAAAAAAAAAAAGAACTAGCAGCAAGTATTAGAAATGCCTTTTCTAAAGAAGAGGGTATTTGCTGCTTTAGGGAAAACACTATCATTGACTAAATTAACAAGTTGTCTTATCAACTGCCATAAGCCTTGGAGTCTAATTAATTTAGTACTGATCAATAGTCCTGAATGAGGCATTGATTTCTGCCTGCTTGACAGGGCTGCAGCTGAAATCACTTTCTCTGTATGCCACACACACACAGGCACCGAAAGCTTATGCGTTATCATATTAAGATTTTATTTCACTCATCCTATACGGACATGAATTTTATGAACCAACTAGAAATGAGAAAATGGAATAAAAAAGCAACTTCGGAAGCAGGAACAGGTTGACTAGTAAGTGCGGACAGAGCTTAAGAACTCCCTGCCAAAGTTCTGCTTTCTTAGAAAATGTCATTTGAATGAGATAAAACATTAAGAAACAAACAAAAAAATAGGAAAAAAGAAACTGAAATACTTTGCTTAGAGTAGATAGTAAATGCTTTAACTGATCATAAAACCTGCAAAGAGGTCTTGCGTTATTTCTCTGTCTCAAATTTTTAGAATGCTGGTGATACTTTATGAAAAGTATTCTGGTCCAAAGTAATAACAACAGTAATGCTAGCTGGCCAAGGGCAGAAGCAGATGGTGAGCCTCTGATAAGAAGGAAAACATGTGACAGAGCTACCCTAGATTTGTCTTTTACTGCTGGGGTTAGTGGGGTAGGGGTGGCGGTGGGGAGGACTTCCCACTTCCAAAAAAAAAGAAAAATCAATGACAATATATTGGGACAGTACTGGGATGAAAATAATTTAAGCATTTGACTTTTTAATTTTTATCTGGACCAACAAGATATGTATTCTCTTATGACATATAGTCCTTGAAAGGGGCGAGGTTGGAATTAAGGTTTTCACATCCTCCTATGACACACCCCTTGCATTTTCTTTCGGGTTGCTCCCAGTTTTTGTGGCGGTTCATGTTCATTGTGCCTGCCAAACCGCCTGACACTCCTGAAAATCTTGAGGATTTTCCCTTTAAGCCTGGCCACTGGGCAGTGTTTCTTCCCTTTGTTTACACATTACTTGAAATAAGAAGTAAGGCAAAACTTTTCAAGTATTTTAAAGATGATGCTTCAATTTCGAACACACAGAGAAACAAGAGAACTAAGGAACTTGTTTATCTCAGAACAATTTTCTACTCAATACACATCACACACACACACACACACACACACACACACAAATAAAAAAGTAAAGGACGGGAGGAGAACTGAAAAAACGTGTCACTGCCTTCTTTTACAGGGTTGGAGAAACTACCCAAAATGATGGAAACAAAACAAAGATTTCATGTTCTTTTCTGTGCATTTATTTAATATAATTTGGCTTTTTGAAACTTTCAATTTACATAAATATATGCAAGTAAATTGAAAGTTTAAAATATATATATATATGTTTTTAAAGTTCCAGAAAAGTCCTCCCCTTAATCTCTTTGGGGCCTCCATGAGTTTCCATAGCACTCTACAAAAGATCTTTATTGAGGAAAGGATTGGACAAACTTTCCTTATATGTGTGGCCCACACCATTAATTGCCCCATCTCTTCAGTAAGGCCTTATTCCTATGTAAATACCCTTGCATAATGTTACAGGCTATTGTTAGGCCCGCGCCAGTCAGTCGCCACTTATATGCATTTTTATTTCAATCCGCTGCTCGGAGAATGAAAAGATGTCTGGACTTAAGCTGTTTACCAACTGGGCCGAAGCTGCAGAGCGGCAAAACTGAAGAAAGCCCCAAGCAACTGCAGGAAGAAGCTTTTACAATGCAAGCAGCCATTTTCAGCTGAGTTATTAACCCACCCTGAAACTCTTCTAAGCTATGCCTTTTTTAAAGAACAAATGTGCTGAATCAAACATGAATGAGCCAGAACTATTAAGAGAGAAATCCTCTAAAGAACCATTGAACACAACATAGGTTTGTAATCATTTTGTCTCAGTTGCCTGCTACCAACATTATCAAGGATGATAATGCGGGCTCAGTTGTGGATTGGCTCGTAATTAAACAATAGTGTGGTACAGTAAAAACACACACGCAAGCAGCACACACCCAGAGTCAGAAAACAGCCTGCAAGAGATGAGAAGACTGAATTAATAGCTCACCACCAGGACCTTATATTAATTTGGTCATTAAAACACAGCAGTCTTTAACAGGAACATTGGAAAAACGTTTCCAAATCCGTCTCTCCTTCAAGCCTGTGGCCTCATACATGCTTAAATTGAAAAATACAAAATCATTTTTACTTTATAGTGGTAAAGACCCGCTGGAATGAGACTCCTAATGAAAATAAAGGAGCAGAATTCCACCAAAAGGAGCTGCTTTTTCTCTGCAAAATGTGCTGCGGGGAACAAACATTGCGTGCGTTTAAAGGCACCACAATCTGAGTAGTGTGGTATTAGCCTAAAGAAAGTCTTGACTATTTGCATGCTTATTAGAATCCAATGAGTGCTTAATAAGTGCATATATATGACAGAAGAAACATCTCATGGCATAGAGCTACAGGAAGACACACGCACACGCACACACACACACACACACACACACACACACGCTGAGGAAAGCAGCCTTGAGTTAATTACCATCATAATGCAATCAAGTACAACAGTCATAGCTGAAAACTGTTTCTATTAAAGCTGCTAGACTCAACCTTGCCTCTGCAGGTCAGCCATGGCACTGATAACCTTTCCAGCAGACAAATACGTGTAACGTTGCCTCATCTAATTAAAAGCTCAGGGAGGTGTAGAAAAATACCAGCACACTGAATCCAAGCAAATGAGTGCTGCCTTCGGCTGATGAAGCCACCATATGCTGCTGCTGTTTACTCTGGAAGGAAACTGAGTCACTTAACATTTCAATAGGTTAATCAATTGACAATTAAATGGAGAAATTGGTTAACTCTGAAAACAATTAACATGACACTCCATTAAGTACACTTTCTAATTGCCACAGCTGTGAGTGGAAGTCAACGTGCATGTTACAGCATCTAACTGGGGTGGCACTGTTTTTTGTGTTTGAGAAAACAGAATTAGCTGAAAACTCGGGTTTTATTTTTATAGATTAGACAGTAGGAATTCTATCATCCACTGCAGTTTTAGCAGAGGGGAGCTATGCATATTTTTTCATTCTTTTAAGGGCTCACTTCAAGTTGTTGAAATATTTAATTTGCAATAATTATTAAAATAGCCCAAGCCTCTCCTACCAAATTACGGGTTGGTGAACAAAATGAGAAATCCCTCCTTTTGCCCACTTTGTGGACAGAATTACTTTGCAGGATCAGATATTTCAAGATCTCCTTTCTAATTAAACAATACAATGCATAAGCTGTAAAGTCAGAATTTTTGCTGTGAATAGTTTCTGGTTGCTGGCTGTGTCTCTAACCTCACTGTAAAATAGTAATAGTGTTTGTTAGTATTAAGTTGGAAGGATCTGAATTTGGATTTCTACAGCCTGTTACAAATAGTTGCTACAGTCATTAAGACGAAGAATATTCATTTACAAAAGAGGTGATAACTTAAGTAAATCATGAATGTTTCTCATATATTTAAGTGTTAAATAAGTATTTTTGAATGAATGACTATCTTTAAGAACTGATCATCAAAAGGATGTAATCTCTCTCCACCCCCACCCCTTTTGGTAACTTTACTATCCCTGGATATGCAAAAGTAAATAGGATACATCCTACTTTAAGGGACTGATAATCTGATAATGGAGTGGGAGACTGGCATATAAGAATAAGGGTATAAAGGACACAGCCAGTGCAGGACAGAAGATTTAAAGCTTTCTGGTTTGGGCACCTGGTTAGATGGTGAGATAATTAGTCAAAATAGAAATAAAGAAGAAAGAACATAAACTGGGGGTCAGATACAAGATAAATTTATATCTTGTATGAGGAAGGCATGGCTATAACACATAGACAAACATAATAAGTTTAATTTAGGACATGTTGAGTTTGAAGTGCTGTAGGATTTCCAGGTGCAAATGTGAAGTAGTTAAATATATCTCTTTTTCTAGATAGACTGATACATAGATATGTCTGAAACTCACATACTACAGATATTTAGGAGTTGTCAGAATACATATGGTTGCTAAAATATGGAAGTGGATGGGATTCCATTTCCATTTATTTAATGTAGAGTAAGAACAGAAGAGGGCAGAGAACAAGACCTTGGGTAATACCAGTATGATTGGGGAGACAGAAGAGTCAGCAAAGGAGGCTGAAAAGAAAGTCAGAGGAAAAGAAAGTCAGAGGAAAAGAAGATCAAGGGGAGAGTGGTCATGAAGTTGAGGGAAGATAATGACTAATACTCAAGAGGTCGAGTAAGATCATAGGAATTGGGAAACACTAGTGCCTCAGTGATGTTTGTCTGCTTGGTGCAGAAGGCTAGAGTCAGAACACAGTCTCCTTGGGCAAGGAGCTCGTGGGAGGTAAGGAAGGAGAGATACTGACTCTCGGCTACTTTGAGAAGCTTGGTAGTGAGGGACAGAAAGAGGCAGTAGCTTGAAGACTGGAGTGGGTGAGGGCAGTTTTGTTTGTTTATGTCTGAGTTGGGAAATGGCCGTGGATAGGGCTATATTTGAATGGTTCAGAATGGGTCCAGACTGTTGGCTTCTGTGTGAGTTTGTGTATGTGTGTGTGTGTATGTGTCTGTATCTGTGTCTGTATGTGTGTATTTTTTAGTCTGGGGGATTCAAGGAGGAAAAATGGTTTGGAATTGCTGCTGAGAGGACTAGAAGAGGATTGTGACTGAAGATGGATAAAAAGGATTACCACTGAGAGGCTAGTTGGAATTGGAAACAATATCCTTGTGGTCAGACTTATCTGCATTGCAATGGGATTTTCTCTAGGGGAACTCCTTCACTCATATACTTATTCATTCATTCAACAAATATTAATGAATTCTTGCCATGTGCCAAGCACTATTCTAAGTCTCCAGGACACACTGATGAACAAGACAAACAAGGTCCCTGCCCGCAAGGAACTAGACAGTTCCTAGAAAGTATTTTCTTTTAATGTGGTAGTTTCATTCCTAGGAGATGACATTTGAGCCTTTCTTTTGAAGGATGGGAAAGACCTAGGCATCAGGGATCCGGTGTAAGAACAATCTAAGAAGAGTTAGGGGAATGGAGGGTTTCTTGAGGTTGAAGAACTGGTGTCTATATAACCAACTGTTATATGTTCCTACTCTGTCCTATCTTACCATGGTAACTGTTCCTACTCCATCAACTCTTACCATGGTAACACCCATGTAAAATGAATTATATGCTACCTTGAATTTGTCTTTAGTTACTCATGTTTGTTTAGTCATTCGTGTGTATATACAACCCTTCAGGACAATGCTGATTATAAAGCAGACACTTAAAACACTGCTTTTCCCTTCTTAATCAGTGAGCAAAATGAGGTTTATGAGATATACATTTGGTAGTTATAATTTGATAGTTTACTCTTGGGATCTTTGAGTGATCTTTAAGAAACTAATGCTGTGGCACAAAGGCTAATTGTCCTGTGAGATCTCTTCTATGGTAGTAGCTCTATATTTTCATCTGGACACAAGACTATCCAGGAAAAAGTAATTTCCTCGTCTCTCTTAAAACTACACGTGGCTATATGACTAGGTTTAGGACAATGGGCTATGAAAAGAACGATGTGCACAACTTCTAAAAGGTGATATTAAAGGAAGAGGGTGCCCCTTCTTGCCTTCCCCCCACCATTGCTAAGAAGGTGTTGTGATGGCAGAGTTGCCTTCTTGGACCATGCACTCACTAGCTGCAAAAGTGGGCAGAGTGAAAAGGGAAAAGAGTTCAAGTTACAGATGACCAAGGACCTGCTATACCAGCCTTGAATTGCTTGCACCTTGACTTTTACAGGAAAAAGAAAGAAATTTGTATCTTGTATGAGGAAGGCATGGCTATAACACGTAGACAAAGCATCATCCTAACTATCCTATCCTAACCTATGTTGAAATATATACATAGACGGTGTCTATTCAACACCATTTTTTAAAAATTGAAATATACTTGATTTACAATTTTGTGTTAGTGTCTGGTGTACAGCATAGTGATTCAATTATACATATATAATTACACATTCTTTTTCATATTCTGTTTCATTATAGGTTATTACAAGATATTGAATATAGTTCTTTGTGCTATACAGTAGGACCTTGTTTATCTATTTTATATAACATTTGTTTTTTAATTTTAAAATTTTATTTATATTATTTAAAGTTTTATTGAGATATCATTGACATATGAAGATTGTACATATTTAAGGTATACAGTTTGATACCCATATACAATGTGAAAATATCATCACAGTCAAGCTAATTAACATATCCATCACTTCTACATGATACCATTTTATGTACGTGTGAGTTGGGGAAACTATTGTTTTTTAGTTGTTAGGTTATGTGACAAACTCCCTTCACATAATATTTTAGAAATAAACTGGTTCTGAGTTATCAGATAAATTTCAGCTACATGTAAATCCCAATACAGTGACTGTCATTCTATAAAACAAAGCTATTTCCATTTCCTAAAGGATGAACATAACAAACCAATTTTATTGTCTATGGACATACTGCTGCAGCATATCTATACCCATTATCCTTATCATCGCTGATATCTTGTGCATGTAAACATGAACATTTCTACCTTGAGTAACTTTTCTTACGGAATTGAATCATCAAAAACATGAATTTTTCTCTATTTTCATGTCAACAAACATTGAGAAGGGATAAGATTTTAGTTATTTTCTTTTTGTAGCAATATTCATTGACTCTAGGTGTTTTGAACCCAGTTCATGGGCCTCCCTAGAACTGCCTGGCCTGTGTGTCTCCTGGGCCCTCCTCTGCTTACTTACTAAGGAACCTGGCCACCACCATTGTTGTCACCATTGCCTCATCTTCTCAAACTGCCAGACCTTCTACAATTTCCTCAGTTGTGGCCTGGCCTCCCCCACATCTGGTCCAGCAGGAGCCATGGCAGCTTCAGTGCCCAGACCTGACTCTGCTGCACCCACAGAGGCTCTGGCTTCTCACATCACTTTTAGACCCAGATAAATCACCACATCTTGGAGTAGGGGATCTGGCTTTTCTGGCTGATGGCCACTGGAGCTGGTAAAGTATTCAAGAATATATTGGTCCCTTAGAGCCAACTTCAACCCATGAGAGGGAATAGCAGGGAGTTCCACACAGGCTGCCTGGAAGATGTCTTCTAACATTAATTGACTCATGGGTTTTCTTATGATTCTGTGGTCAGCTCACTGTTTATCATGTTTCATCTGCTTTTCTTTCTTCTCTGACTCACTTCTCCTTTTCCTTCTCTTTCAATGCCCTGGGATTATACCTCTCAATAAAGCCTTAGATCATGACTTTTACCTTAGAACTATTTTCTAGGGAAACTAGCGTGCCAGAAAAGTGAGGAAAACAGTGTTGGTAGTATCATCACTGAGATTTCAGCCCATTTTTTTCAAAAGAGAATAGGGCATAGGAAGGAAGAAAGGGAGAGTAAGCTGAGGGCCAATGCTAGGCCATATAAACTGCTGTGTGTACCAAAAAAGCTGACTTCTGGGTGCGTGGGGTTCATAGGCACATGGCTGTACAGAATCTGGGCTGGATCTGAGCCCCCACTTGTCCCCTCAGCCGGATGCCCTTGTGCAATGAATGGCCCATACAAACATAGTCGAGCAGAGTACAAGTATTAAATGACTTATACAGAAGTGAATTCAGAGAGCTCAGCTTTTTAAAGCACTCTGTGCACATTGTTGATGTGGTTATATTCAGTTCTAAAAAAAAGATAAAATGTACACTTATTGTTTATATTGATTTTATATATGTGATGGCTTACCTTTCTTAGGAAAGAGCTTAAATGGGTCTTGTCCTTAGTAGGTGAAGAGAACAGAGATGAGTTGGGCTGACTTATAACTAACCAATTCACATTTAAAGGTGGTGTTTAAGCTCATACAACTTAATAACAACAAGAAAACCAAACAACCTAATCCAAAAATGGGCAGAAGACCTAAATAAGCAATTCTCCAATGAGGACATAAAAATGGCCAAGAGGCACATGAAAAAATGCTCAGTATTGCTAATTATCAGAGAAATGCAAATCAAAACTACAATGAGGTATCACCTCACACCAGTCAGAAAGGCCATCATTCAGAAGTCCACAGACAATAAATGCTGGAGAGGGTATGGAGAAAAGGGAACCCTCCTGCACTGCTGGTGGGAATGTAATTTGGTGCAGCCATTATGGAAAACAGTATGGAGGTTCCTCAAAAAAATAAAAATAGACATACCATATGATCCAGTAATCCCACACCTGGGCATATATCTGGAAGGAACTCTAATTTGAAAAGATACATGCACTTCAATGTTCGTAGAAGCACTATTTACAATAGCCAACGCATGGAAGCAACCTAAATGTCCATAGACAGATGACTGGGTAAAGAAGCTGTGGTATATTTATACAATGGGGTACTACTTATCCATAAAAAAGAATAAAATACTGCCATTTGCAGCAACATAGATGGAACTGGAGACTGTCATTCTAAATGAAGTAAGCCAGAAAGAGAAAGCAAAATACCATATGATATCACTCTTAAAAAAAAAACACACAGATGAACTTATTTATGAAACAGGAACAGAATCACATGCATAGAAAACAAATTTATGGTTACTTGGGGGAAAGGCAGTGGGAAGGGATAAATTGAGAGTTGGAGATTTGCAGATACTAACTACTATATATAAAATAGATAAACCACAAGTTTCTTCTGTATAGCACAGGGAAGTATATTCAATATCTTACAGTAACCTATAATGAAAAAGAATATGAAAATGAATATGTATATGTGTGACTGAAACATTATGCTGTACACCAGAAATTGATGTAACATTGTAAACTGACTATACTTCAATTTAAAAAAAATGCAAAGATAAAAAAACTGGTGTTTAAATGTGCCGGGCATCTTTCTACATGTAGAGCTACAATGAGGAATCAGCACAATTATGCATGTTTTTAGCATCCCATAATAACCCAGGATGAAGAGCAGAGAAAATGGATGATTGCATTAACCCAGGACTGGGAATGGTTTTCCTCCCTTTTTTTTTTTTTTTCAGCTTCAAGAATCTTATATATCACTCAAACTCTGTATTACTCAGGTCTTCAATATTCTCCTACCTCTCTGCTCCCCACCACAGAAGCACTTAGATTTTCTGGTTTGTAATTTTTGATACGTCAAAATCCCAAAGAAATGGAAGAACAACAGCTATTCCTTTCAGTTTATTTCCTGTGGACAAACTCCCTCTTCCAAAATCTTGGGATACTCAAAGCCTTCAAGAAGGCAAGTAGGATCCCAGATGCATGGTGGAATGGTAGAAGAGAAGAAAGAGAGGTGGAGAACAAAATCCCAGCACCTATCCTGGCTGAATGCACCAGCCAGGCAACCCCCTCAGTACCATCCTACAATAGAAAGACCTCCTCAGGCTCCCTCAGTTCGTCAAACATTTATTCATTGCTCACCATATGCTGGACCATGTGCTACTGCAAAAGTGAAAAAGTGTGTCTGCCTTTGATGAGCTTATGTTCTAGTAGGAAAGTTGAACACATGAACAGATAATTTCAGTCTCATGAAGTAAGTCCTATAATAAAGTTATGTGGAGTGTGCTATAGGAGCCTGGGGCAGGGGCGGTTCATCCCCCCTTGGGGGTTATAGAAAGCTCCTGGAGGAGAATACTAGTGAGTTAGCTCTTCTGAGGCTGTCATTCAGGGACTGTGTACAACCTGGGTCCCTATATAATCTTCCTCTCTAGTTTTATACCTTTTCAGTCTCCATCTACCCTGCAGGATTTCCTAGGCAATAATACACACTCAACTCTCACTAATTTTCAAACACTGCATGTTTACACAAGATAGACTTTCAGTCTGGATGCTCTTCTTCCATTTATAGATCTGAAAAACCTCTAATACCTTTAATACCCACCCAAACACTCACTTCTGCAAAGTTTTCCTAGGTAGTGTTGCCTCCCTCCCCCTTCCAGCTCCTGGCCAACCATTTGTACTTCTGTATTTACCACGATGTACTGCTAAGATAATACTGCAGTTTTTCTGTGTACATGTCTGTTTTCCCCATTAGACTGTGAGCTCTGAGGGCTGAAGTTGTTTGTCTTTGTTTTTGCAGGGGCTAGCATTGGAAATGGTCCTCAACTCTGTAACTTAATATTTGATGGATGAATAATTATATGTAATATGCTATGGAAACACTGATGATGGAGTTGTTCACTATGCTGTTCACACTGAATAAAACATTTGAACCATCATGTTAGCAAAACAAATAGGCATCTGTGACATGTGGGAAGACATGAAGTGGCCCCAGACAGAGCCCCTACTTAGAAGATATCTGCCAAAATCTCAGGTCTATTATTTTCTTTGTGTTCCTTTGGCTGCCACCTCAGTGGATGTCATAGATTGTTGAGATTGTTGAGTGTCTTATAGATGATTAAATTGAGTCAAGGAGAATTTGCTGTAGTTATGGTTTTATTTAGGTTAATTAGTAATTTATTAATTCATCATATATTTATTCAGTACCAACTACAGTTAACCCTTGAACAACACGGGGGTTAGAGGCACTGGCCCTCCACAGTGGAAAATCCAAGTATATCTTGTGATCCGCCCTCCGTATATGTAGTTCCTCCCTATCCATGGTTCTACATCCTGGGATTCAACCAGTTGTAGATCCTGTAGTACTGTAGTATTTATTTTAAAAATCCGCATATAAGTCTACCCACTATGCAATTCAAACCTCATGTTGTTCAAGGATTAACTGTTCTAGATGTTTGTGGATACAGTGATCAAATCATAAATATTTAGGGCAGAAGGGTCCACGGAGAACACTCTGGACAGTGGTTCTCAAAATGTGCTCTTCAGATCAACAGCATTAGCATCACCTGGGAACTTGTTAGGAAGGCAAATTCTTAGACCCCACTGCAGACCTACTGAATCAGAAACTCTGGGGGAAAGGACTAGCAGTCACATCTAACAGGTGATTCTGATGCCAAGACCCACTGCTAAAGCTAGCCTAACCCCATGCTAGAGAGGCCACATGTGTCGCATAGCTTCCAACTGGTCCTGCACATCCACTTCCAAAAGCTTTCTTCCCTGAGAAATGAACATGTGTGGTTCCCATGCCCTTGGCTTCTGGTTGGGCTCAGGTAATGGAGAGGCAAGGGCGATGGCATATTTATAGTCCTGGGTTCCACCCTGCAAGGTTACCCAAGGCTGACTTCATCCCTCAAGTCAGAGTCACTATTCCTTCTATGGATGCCTTCTCCTCACAACAGACTCTGGTAACGGCCACTCTCCTACTCCCTTCAGGCCCGCGCATGGCAGGGGCTCTGTGTTATTCCTAGCCCTAGATTACTGCAAGAACTTGGTAGGTGCCCCTATCCCACCCCCATCCCACTCCCAGATTACAAATAGTTCCTTTGTGAGTAAGCGCTCCGTGAATTATCTTATGTCCTTCCTGTTTTCTATCAGAACCCCACATGATATATATATATAGTATATATATATACCATTTAATTCCACTCTTTGGGTGGGATCTTACCATTTCGCATCTGGTCTTCTGCAGTCCAGGACCCACTTCTCCACTAGCCCCAGTGGGCATATGCCTAGGGCCATGATACATAGGCACCCATGAAAATATTTCAATTTCTTTTAAAATCAGAAGAGAAAAAATTGACATAATCCATCCTGGATTGCATTTGTCTTTATACTGATGCAATTGTAAAATAGAATTTTAAACATTTTTTTCTTAAAATAGAGGAATAGTCCCACAAAGACAATGGTGCCTGGGGCACATGAATGTCGTAATGTGGCCCTGCTGTAGTCTCTTGCTAATTGATTTTCTTACCTTCATATTATCCACCCCCCAATTCCTCTATTCCACCCCCAAAACAATATAGACCTTTATGTACACACACATGTATTTGCCCTTCCATATTGACTTCATTTTTCTCCCTTTTATTCACTGCATGCCTAGGAGGGAGGTGGAGGCTGAGCTCTATGGATTACATTTTTCAAGCTTCCTTGCTGGGTGGCTTCTCTTTGGGGACAGTCAGTAGGAGGCATTAGCAGGAGATCAGGGAGAAGACAGGGTATTTACTGTCGTGGCACCTTCCCTGCTGCCTGCTCCACCTAAGGCACAACTTCTGTTGCTGAGACCCTCCTACACTGCAGTTCTTCCCAGGTTCCCATACTCAGTCCATCCCCTTGCCCCTTCAAGTCCAGGGTGGTTTTGGCTTTTCACTGATGCTAGCCCAGTGGTGCCTCACTATCCCTTGTTAGTTTCCCTTTACTCTGTTAGTAGCCTTTGTAAATAGTGTCTTCATTAACATGCATACAGACCTAGTTCTTATTGGTAGTAGAGAACCACAGATTGCAGTTTTTGATGTGTACATTACAAGCATTACCCAAGGTTTCTGCAAAATCTGCATAATGATCATTTGACGACAACACAGTCTTCTACCTTATGATGTACGATAATTTCCTAATATATTTTTCCTTTCCTTCCCTTTCTCTTTACTTGCTTTTCCTTTTCGCTTCCTTTTAAAATTTTCATTATAGATAGACAAAATAAACATTCCCGAGGTGCAGATGTTTGCTGGATCCAGTTTTTTCTCAGACTGAATTTATATTCTTTTTCTTTAGGTTCTGATACCATCTGTCTTATAGCCACATTTCTACCCCTTCTTCTCAATTCTTTGATAGGCAAATTGTTTTACTTACTCTACTTGGAATGTGTTTGCACTCAACTGTCAACACACATTTGTTTAAACTATTCTCTCCACCTAAAAATACTCTCTTGTCCCCAGTTTTTCAAATGTCAACTTTCCTGCCTAACCAAGTTAAATGTTATTCTGTCTTTTGAACTTCTTTTTGAACTAACCTATTCAAATAATTTGTTTGGTAATTAGTGATTTTTATTGTTACTTTTGAAATATTATTTAAATCTTTTAGGTTATTTGACTTTAGATATATTACTATCTTTTCTCCCCCAACTTGACTGTTAAGTTCTTGACAACAGGATTATTTTCTTCTATCACTTAATGGCTCCTGTAGACAGAGACTTTCATGTAGTAAATGCTTAATAAACATATGTTGACTTGAAAAATATTAGAGTCCAATATATATAAGATTGACTTTCAAAATCCTAGGTAGGTTAAAGTTAAATTCTTTGTCCATTTCTGTGTCTACAAACTGTGACTTCATCATATGATGCTTGGATTTCCAGTGTTATTTGGTGATATTATTGTTCTTAAGTGTCACTGAGACAGAAATTGCTTTAAAAGTGTTTACATCTCTCTAAGCCAAATTGGAGCTCATGCATAAGAAAGAAGTGCAGATTTAAGGAATTGTGGCAGTAATGGTAGTGGTATTAATAACTCAGCTTCTGGTTAATAATAGCAGAGATCCTGCATCATTCTGTTACATATTGTCCTGTTTTTGTTTTTTATTTTTATATTGGCCCTTTTATCATAGCATATATTACCTCCAAGTGTATTTCTCATGTATTTTATTATTTGTAATAATAATAAAATCCTGTCTACCCCAACTAAGATAATCACTTCTTGGCCTTTTGGTTAAGATCATGTATCCCAACTAAGACATATGTCACATGAGAATGAGAACTTTTCTGATTTTGTATTCTGAACTGTAGTCCTAGTCCTAGAATAAGTCTGGCATAGAGTATGCGATCAATAACATTTGTTGAAAAAATGAATGAATGAGGGGAGGGTATAGCTCAACTGGTAGAGCGCATGCTTAGCGTACACAAGGTCCTCAGTTCAATCCCTAGTAACCCTTCTAAAAATAAATAAGTATACCTAATTACCTCCCCCCAATATTATTTTATATTTGTTTATAAAACAAAAAATTTAAAAAAATAAATGATTGAATGAACAAACATTTATTAGTATTTCACGATTTTCCAGAAGGTGTTATAAGTTCTTTGTATGACTTATTTAAGCCTCACAACACACTATAAATAGGTGCTATCCCTCTTTAGAGAGGAGGAATCTGAGGCTTGAAAAAGTTAAAGGACTTCTATATCTAGTAAGTGAGGAAGGAAGGTGCCTTAAATCCAGGCAGTCTGGTCCGGAGACCACAATCTTAGCCACTAATGTTACATTTTATTCAGTTAAGCATTGTGAAGTAATAACAACTAGCATTTGCTATGTGCTTCTAAAATGTATGAACTATTTTCACATATTTCCTCCTTTGATAACATTCATTGATCCTGAGCTAATATTATCATTATCCTTACTTTACAGATGGGAAAACTGAGAAATTCAGTGATTTGTCAAAAGTCACAGTGCCATTAGTGATCCTGGGAATTAGATATTCTGAGTCCAACCTCCAACTCTCTCCCAGCCCCTGCTCCTGCCATGCACTGTGCTGCAGCTTAAATGTGGCCAGAGACTTCAATCAATGCATGGCTTTAGACATACGGAAAAGAAATTCTATTTTAGTAGTCACTAATAAAACCATTGTATTTGTAGCAGCAATTAATAATTTTATTTTAATATTCACTAATTCTGTCTTAGTAGTTACTAAGTTGTTACTAAAAAAAATTACACAGGAGTTTTAAATTTGGGGGAGGGGACTGTCCCCAAGCTTTCATCTTAGAAGGATATGACAATAACAAAATTTTCACTAGTAACTTTCACAAGCATTGCACAATCACTTGTTCAGGAATGCTCTATGGTATGTATTTGTTTCAGACATCAGAAAAGATGTGCTTGGAGATCATACGTTTGATACTGTTATACGCAACTTATCTCTCCCTGTCCTCTTAGATACTTACTCCTATAATTGGTGATGGCAAATGGCTCCAAATTGTCTTTTCTTGACAGGATAATAAAAATTATAAACATGATTCTGACAATTAGGAATCATTGCATGAAGGGGAAAAAAAAGGAATAGCAATAAAAGTCACTGAGGTTGAAGAAATGAATAGGCTCCCTGAGTCACTAAGGGTTGGTAGGGGATGGGATGGAGAGATAATTGGAACGAATGGCAGTCAAAGTGGCACAGACTTCACAAGTGTGAAGCTGTCAGGATAGTGATGGGGGTAGAATAAGAAGTGATTTGGGAACATGCCCACCTTTGTCCACCAGGGTGCCCACCGGAGTGATGGACAAAGAGGCATCCTCCACTTGTAGAAGGCAAAAAATTTATTCCCTTGGCATCTTTGTGTCAAGGTAAGATGGTGGAGTAACCATTCACAATTAGAGTGGAAAATGCAGGATAGTGAGTTCCATAACAGGAGATCTGAAAAGTAACTGAAAGCAACTTGGAAATCGTAGGGGACTAGGAACTGAGTATAATTTGATGCTGAAATATTACCATTGAATAGAAAGATATTATACCTTGACATAGTAAGGAGGTATTGCTATTGTCCAACTCAAAAGCTTTCATAGTTCATATGGTGCACTGGCCAGTTTAATGTTCAGTTTACTCCAATACTCATTTTAGAACAAGCAGTCTTGCTCATCTGCTCCCCCAATCTACAGAGATTTCTTTCTTTCTAAATGTGTCTAGCACTTATTTTCTATACCACTCACCTGGAATTTATCACATGTAGATTTTTCATGATAATTTCACTTTGTATGCATACATACATGTAATCTCACCAGCTAGGTGTATATGTTTATTCTCAGAAACTTGTCTTCATGGGTACCTACCGTGGACTTTTTCCTAGAGCCACAATGCTTACTTTGGGGCCCGACATAGTTGTTGCTCAGTTATTAATCACTGAATGATTATTTTAATTTTGGCTTAGGTTTTTTTCTCCACAGCAGGCACAAGTTGCAGTAAAAACCATGTGGTACAATTTATGGAAAACTGCGTGTGACAATTCATTCACATTTTTAATTCTTGATGAAATGCAAAGAGTGTCCCTTAAAGTGAGAAACTGATAAAGACTAGGTTTTAAGGAAGCATCTCCTCCCCCAAAGGGCAGGCTTCCTTTTAGAGGAGATCCCCTTAGATAGCTGTGGAGGTTGCCAAGGCAAAGCTTTGCATATACAAATTTGGGTCAATGTGTTGACAGGATGTCAGATTTTGTGTAGCTAATGGAGCTTCAGCATGAATATTGAGCTTTCTGCCATTCCATTGATGCCCAAATGAACCTGTAGGTGCCTATTTGTGCCTCAGGCTGTTGGAGTAGAAAAATAGAAGTCCTTCATATGAAAACCTGACCAAGGTCTGCAGCCCACACTTGACTTGTAGTAACTGTTCTTCAGCAACAAATGAAAAGTAAATTTAAAGGGCTCTGAATGGCAGAGCACCGATATCTTTCCACCAGGTAGTCTGGAATTTCATGTTGCAATTATTTTGCCTCATAGACTTGCCCCGTAAGTATTTCAGGAATCTTCACCATGGCATGGATCAATGAAGAGTTGAGTAACAAAGAACTGATCTAATCAGCCGGTTTGGAGGGACCAAGTCTTTTGTAATACTAAAGTTTAAAATATTATTTAGTTCATTGAAACATGCATATCTCAGTGTGGATAATGATAAATGTGAGAACTCTTTTTATTTAAATTAAAGTTCCCTTTGAAATTATACTTCAGGCCCGTAGAAATTTTATTTGAGATTGAAAACTGCAGATGACTTTTATATTCTTTGAGAGATGGGAGTGTGAATTAAATGTCATTCACCATAAGCGTTCATTTTAACTTCTTTGTGTTTTATTACCAGTCACTGTGTTACCCTGTGCTTCCACTAATGAGCATTCCTACGTACGTATACAACAATAATTGATGTTATCATTGATCACAATGACAATTTTGAGTCAGTGAAAGACTTTTTTAATTATCAAAGAAAGATTCATTTGTATGTAATCCAGTTTTATTTGATTTTTGCTTTTAATTATCATTTTATAATAACTGACCATCTACTAGAAAATGGTTTAGCTCGATTATTTGATTAAGCAGAAGACTTTATCCTCCAATCATTCAGATAATATAATTTATTTTCTTTGCTTCAGTAGAGCACACAGTATATTTGATACTTCCTTGGAGTAGATCATTTTTTTAACACTTCCCATGTCTTATACAACAAAATTATTTGCTGTAAGAATCACAGAATGAAATGAATAATAATATCCAGAAAAAAAATGCAGACATTGAATATTTTCTTTTATAGCACTTTGTTTTTATAGTTTTGCAAGTAAAGGGAAAATAATTATAAATAAAATACAGATTACAGTACAAAATGAAAAAAATGGATTAATAGTTTTAAAATGCAATCATGTATTTTTTGACAAAAGGGGAAATATTATGTCTACATATTTGTCTGTTGCAGTAACGAATGTGTGTAGCTGAATTCGTGTGGGTCCAGGACAGTACATCTGGCAGTTTTCCAAATTAACTTTTGCGTAGAATACATTTGTAAAGCCTAGTACGAAAAATATGCTAACTTGAAGTGTACACTTACATTAGCAAAATTTAACAGTAACCACATAAATTTTTTAGAACTTGAACAAACAGTATTTTTGCAGAGGGAAATATTTTATTTCTGATGTTATTTAAATAGTCAGTGCATGATAATGCTAAAAGGCAGATTGGATTTTAGGTGGTTTTAATTTGGGTTTCTGTTCTCTGTAGATAGTGCCTTTGTGCTTGTACCAGGGGCCATTGCTTTCTCTGCTTCTCCCCCCAACTCCCTACCCATCTGCTGGGGTCCGCCACTGCTTTGCTTTATAAAGTTGTATTTCTATTTACTACTGGCAAACTCTGGAGTGTAGCTTACAAAAATTTTTTTTCAGCATATTTCTTTTTTCTACCATGCCTCCTCTCAGTATATCAGAAATATCTTACTTTTGTTTAGTATTTTGAAATTATTAATTGTTGCTCAGAAAGCTGTATACTGTTTGATGAGAACTAGACCTATAGATAAATACTGATTTGTATTTAGCATGTATTTGTACATTAGTTTGAAAGGAATAATGCCTTTTTAAAAATAAGAATAAAAGAGATTAAACAGAAGAATGTGGAAACATTCCCAACAATTTTTTTTGTATGTGTTTGCATTTGCCATCCATAGAAACCAGCTTATCATATCTCATCTCTTTCATGGAGGCACAAAGTAAGAATCCTTCACAAGAGAGCTCTCTTCCTCTCATCTCTTCATCCCAGTTTATAAGAATGCATGGATAGTTTTCATATATTTATCAGGGTTTTTCCCCCTAGCTGGTACCCCACACAATGCCCAGGAAGCATTATACTATGCATAAGTCTGTTTTTATTTGACACTGTTCTATTTTTCCCCTCTCTCAGATTAATTCCTATATAGCGTCTGAATTTTTTTTTTTATCAATTAGCTTTTGCTGGGAAAATCTTTTCCTCTCTAATATAGAATAATGATTTTTTTTCATCTGTCAAGGGGGTTATTAGTAAATGCTACTGGTGGGGTTAGAACATTCTCTGGTGTTTGCTTTAGGGGAACAAGGGGATTGTCGGAAATCCTAGCCAAACTGAACCATAATTAGAGAGAAAATGTTAGCAATTAGAACTATACATTAGGCTTTAATTTACTACCATGGAAAAGTCAAGGGTGGCATTTTTATTCCATTTTTAGGTGCAGCCAGATGGATTGCTCATTACAGGATAATTTCTATTGACGCTCTGCTTTTCCCAGGGTAACAAAGCAACTGAGGGCACTGTGCAGCCAGGGGCTCAGATTTTATTTTACTTTATTGTGCGGGTGGCAAGTGGAGTGGGAGGTTGAGCAGTTCCCAATTTCCTATGTAATCATTGACATTCCTGTGGAACCTTTTTACATTTTGAATAATTTTAGGCCAAGAAAATAGTTTGGGGTCACA
Organism: Camelus ferus; assembly: GCF_009834535.1. NCBI lineage: Eukaryota > Metazoa > Chordata > Mammalia > Artiodactyla > Camelidae > Camelus > Camelus ferus. The sequence goes on from NC_045701.1 coordinate 56,719,858, forward strand.
AACACATTAATATAATTCACTTTTCTAGCCTTGACTGAATATGTTGAACTGATACATTTTAACCATCTTCACATTAAAAAATTCTCCTCTTCAATGTTTCTACTTTGGATTTTTCCTACTGGCCAAAATGAACATTTTAAGTTATTGATAAAATAAAAAGTTCTTCTCAAACCAAAGATGACATAGCTCCTATCTGATTTCAATCTATTCCTGCAAAGCTTCTGAGGCCATAGAGGGAAACATTATTGAAGATGTGGGGTATATGCCATCGTTTTTCCTTTTTCTCTCATACTCAAATGACATTTTCTCGTTAAATGTCCTGTCTGGTTTCTTTTATAAAATGAATTTTTGGCCAAGATGATAATGACCATTTAAAATAAATGTATTTATTCTGAGGTTAACAATGTTTTCATGGAGAAAAAATTTTCTAGTTACTTTTTATTACATTGAATCAAAATCAGCTAGTTTCTTTTGCTTTTGAAAATATAGTTGAAGATATCTTTATTTTATTTTTATTATGCTAAATATATGTATAACATAAAGCTTACCATTTTAACCATTTTTAGGTGTATAATTCGGTGGCATTAATACATTCATATTGCATTGATTTGTGAATCATCACGATCCATCTTTAGAACTTTTTCATCTTCCCAAACTAAAACTGTGTTTATTAAACAATAGCTCCCTATTCCCTTCTCCCCAGCCCCTGGCAACCACCATTCTACTTTCTTTCTCTAGGAATTCAACTACTCTAAGTATCTCATATAAGTGGAATTATACTTTATGTGGCCTTTTGTGTCTAGTTTATTTTACTTAGCATAATGTCTTCAAGGTTCACCCCTGTTGTTGCAAGTGTCGGAATTTCCTTCCTTTATAAAGGCTGAATAATATTCCATTGTATGTACTTACCATGAAGATACCTTTATTTTAAATACTTTACACATATTTCCTAAAGATTTACCGCCACACTCAAGTCTTGTTGAGTTGGTATCTATAAACAAAGCTATGGTCCTGCTACAGGTGAGGGAGCTTATAAGAAGCTTGTTGGCTTGTTTTGCCCCATGACAGTTCAGCATAGGCAGTTTGGACAAAAAACAAAGGAAAACATCCAATCTTCCCATGAAACACCTAGTTAGGAGACAACCACATTAGACTAATTTGAGTCATGATCTGGAGAGAAAAGTGGTTAATTAATTTTATTTTAAGGTGAATGGTAAGAAAGCATTGTTAAAAACATTTGCATCCATGATTCATTACAGAATTTTTAATGGTTGAAAAATTCAGGCAACTAGGTATCCTCAATTTTCTCTTTAAATAAGGATCAGAAGAATGAGAAGTATTTCCTCTGTATTCCATATTGTACCTGATTCTAGCTAAAGTTTTCCATGCTAATTATGGAAAACATTAACACAAAAATCCCCTACTTTTGTCAATTAAAAATTCTATGGTTCTGTAGCAATGTGACAGAAAGCATTTTTTCCTCATAAAATGCGTAGTATGTCGACAAAACAAAACATGACTGAACTCTTGCTTTTTAAATGTTTAGATGGAACAAGTTTATTTAAGACTACTCTGCCTAAAGTTAACTTACAGCAATTCTGTATCACCTTTCATAAGCCACCTTATAAGAGAAACTGTTTGCAGGAGAGGAGTAAGATTTCACAGAAGAAAATTTAGAGTAAGTGTTTAACAACTATATTTGTTTTGTTTGTTTGTTTGTTTTTTAATTCATTACAAGAGTCAGACCTTTAGCTATTTTTTACTACTTGAAACAGTTGCACCTTAAAGGTCACCAGTTTTGAACCCCGACCTGATCCCAACCTGACCTTCTTTTACTTTCTCTTTTCTTTCATTTCTTCTGAACTTGTTCTTTGTTTTTTATCCTCTCCCTCCTTTTCTCCCTCCCTTCCTTCTTTCTACAATTATTTACCGAGTAAACACTCATCCTGTGTCAGATATAGCCTTTGGAGATTCAAAGAGGACATGCTTAATGGCTCCAGAAAGCTTGCTGCCTGGTGCAGGCATGTCCAGTTGGTCTCACACTGTGTGTCCACTCTAGGCAATTGGGACTGGATCCCTGGAATACTGAATTGAGGAGGGCTCTGGGCTCGTGTCTAGGTTTGGTAAGAAAGGTTGCCAAGATCAATTAGTAATCTGTCATGACTCAGGGACAGAATGGTTGGTGTCTGTTCACTGCTCTTGCCAAGCCCAAATCCAAGAAAGCCAAAGCTTTTTCCAGATCCATTTTCACCTCTGTCCGGTCTGACCCTTAAGGTGAGAGCTTTAAAGGATGCTTTAATTATCATTCTAGCATACTTCATTCCCCCCTTACATTTTTACCAGGTATCCACAAAATCATTCTCTAAATTTTATTCCTCAATGTCAATTAATTTCTCTCTTTTTTCCTAGGCTGCTAATTTTTTCTAGAGAAAGACATGAAACCATTCCGATCAGTTCACTTTAAATTCATGCTATCACCTGGTTCTTAGTACGGCTCTATACTCCTTTTATCAATCTCTTGGAGATTCACTAAGGAGTTTCCTACATGGGTTGTTTAAAAACTTTTTTCATATTTTGGGAACTCACTGCCTGATCTTCCTTCCCCTTGACCTCAGAAGATGTTCTGGCCTCTGCTTTACTGAGAAGTTCAAGGCCATCTGTAAATCTCCTTCAACTTACTATTTCTTTCCTCAGTCTTCTTTATCTTTCTTCATTCATTGCTGCTTCTGCTCTTCTGTCTCAGAGGAAGAGGCATTCCTCTTATTTTTAGATTGACCCCAACTCCTCTAAGGACTTTTCTCCATAAATTGTACCTTCTGTTCTTTGAAACTCTGAATTCTCTTGTCATAATTTCTTCAGTTGCAAGAAAGTAAAAAGTAAAGTACAGAAATTAATATAACAAATACGGATTTTTCCAATAACCAGAAATCACTATTGTTAATATTATGATACATTGGCTTATCTTTTTTTCTAATAAAAAGAGAAGTTACACATAATGTTGAAGTTCCCTTTGACTTACATCCTCAGTTGATCATTTTCTTTCCCTTCCCAGAAGCAACCCTATTATGATTTTTGCATGTGTTCTTTAAGGTCATTAAAGTATACATTGACATATGTGCACACATAAGAAATATGTAGTATTGTTAATGCATGATTGAAGAATTTACATATTTTTTATTTCACAGCCTATGTGTTTCCCTCCATAAGATGTTTTTTGCTGTGTCTGTGCTGGTACACGTGGATATAGTTGTAAGCTCCCTAAGGGCATGGTTTTTGGCTTGCTCATCACTGAATCCCCAGAACCTAGAACAGTATTTGACATAAAAGAGGCATTCAATAGATATTTACTAAGTGAGTTTAATATAGTTCATTAAACTGCTATGATACACTGCATAAAGTGATCAACTGTATGAATATCCCACATGTCACATTTTATTTATTCATTCCCCTACTGGTTTCTAAACTTCATGCTTCTTAGTACAAACAATGTTGTGGGACATCCTTGTACAGGCACAACTTGGAGATATTTCAGGTTTGGTTCCAGATCCCCATAATCAAGCAAATATTGAAATAAGGCGAGTCACAAATCTTTTGTTTTCCCAGTGCATATAAAAGTTATGTTTACACTGTACTGTAGTCTATTAAGTGTGCAATTGCATTATGTGTAAAAAAGCAATGTTCATACTTTAATTTGAAAATACCTTATTGTTAAAAAATGCTAACTATCAACTAAGCCTTCAGTGAGTTGTAGTGTTTTTGCTGGTGGAAGGTCTTGCTTCGATGTTGATGGCTGCTGACTGATCAGGGTGGTGGTTGATGAAGGTTGGGGTGGCTGGGGCAATTTCTTAAAATAAGACAACAGTGAAATTTGCCACATCGATTGACTCTTCCTGTCACAAACGATTTCTCTGTAGCGTGCAATGCTGTTTGATAGCATTTTACCCACAGTAGACCTTCTTTCAAAACTGGAGTCAATCCTGTCAAACTCTGCTACTGCTTTATCAACTAAGTTTGTATAATATTCTAAATCCTTTGTTGTCATTCCAACAATCTTCATAATACCTTCACCAGGAGTAGTTTCCATCTCAAGAAAACATTGTCATTACTCATCCATAGGAAGCACCTCCTTTACCATGCTGTACACCAGAAACTAACAAACATTATAAATCTACTGTACTTCAATTAAACAGCAACAGCACCAACAACAAAAAATACTACCTAAAAAAAAAAAAGAAGCAGCTCTTCATTCGTTCAAGTCTTATGAGATTGCAGCAATTCAGTCACATCTTCAGAGTCCACTTTTTAAAAAATTTTATTGAGTTATATTCAGTTCACAATGTTGCATCAATTTCTGGTGTACAGCACAATTTTTCAGTCATACATGAATATACATATATTCATTTTCATAGTCTTTTTCACCATGAGCTACTACAAGATCTTGAATCTATTTCCCTGTGCTATATAGTATAAACTTGCTTACCTATTCTGTATATACCTGTCAGTATCTACAAATTTTGATCTCCAAGTCTGCCTCCCCACCCCACCCCGGCAACCACAAGTTTATATTCTATGTCTGTTAGTCTGTTTCTGTTTTATATTTAAGTTCATTTATATTCTTCTTCTTTTTTTTTAGTCCACATACGAGTGATATATGGAATTTTTCTTTCTCTTTCTGGCTTACTTCACTTAGAATGACATTCTCCATGGACATCCATGTTGCTGCAAATGGCATTACGTTGTCATTTTTATGGCCGTATAGTATTCCATTGTATAAATATATCACAACTTCTTTATCCAGTCATCTGTCGATAGACATTTATGCTGTTTCCATGACTTGGCTATTGTAAATAGTGCTGCTATGAGTATTGGGGTGCTGGTGTCTTTTTGAATTAGGGTTCCTTCTGGATATATGCCCAGGAGTGGGATTACTGGGTCATATGGTAAGTCTATTCCTAGTCTTTTGAGGAATCTCCATACTGTTTTGCACAATGGCTGCACCAAACTGCATTCTCACCAATAGTGTAGGAGGGTTCCCTTTTCTCCACACCCTCTCCAGCATTTATCAGTTGTGGACTTTTGAATGATGGCCATTCTGACTGGTGTGAGATGATACCTCATTGTAGTTTTGATATGCACTTCTCTGATAATTAGTGATACTGAGTATTTTTTCATGTGCCTATTAGTCATTCGTATCAGACTCCACATCTAATTCTATTTCTCTCACTATTTCCACCATATCTGCAGTGACTTCCTACACTGAAGTCATGGGTACCTCAAAGTCATCCATGAGGGTTAGAATCAACTTCTTCCAAACTTCTGTTAATGTTGATATTTTAACTTCTTTCCATGAATCACAAATTTTCTTAATGGAATCTAGATGGTGAATCCTTTCCAGAAGATCTTCCATTTACATTGCCCATATCTTTCAAAGGAATCATTAAGAACATTCTTAATGCAGCTATAGCCTTACAAAATGTATTTCCTAAATAATAAAACTTGAAACTCAAAACTACTTCTTGATCTCTGGGCTGCAGAATGGATGCTGTGTTATCAGGCATGAAAACAACATTAATCTTATTGTCCATCTCCATCAGAGCTCTTGGGTGACCAAGTGCCCTGTCAGTGAGCAGTACTATTTTGAAAGGAATCTAGTTTTCTGAGCAGTAGATCTCCACAGTGGTCTTAAAATATTCAGTAAGTCATGGTGTAAACAGATATTCTGCCATCCAGGCTTTGTTCTTCCATTTATAGAGCATGGGTAGAATTAATTTAGCATAATTCATAAGGGCCCTAGGATTTTGGAATAGTAAGTGAGTACTGGCTTCAACTTAGAGTCACCAGCTGATTATCCCCTAACAAGTGAGTCAGCCTATCCTTTGAAGCTCGAAGGCAGGTACTGACTTCTCCTCTCTAGCTGTGAAAGTCTTAGATGGCATCTTCTTCTAATATAAGGTCTTTCATGTACACTGAAAATCTGTTGTTTAATGTAGTCACCTTTATTAATGATCTGAGCTAGAGCTTCTGGATAACTGGCTGCAGCTTCTGCATCAGCACTTGCTGCTTTATCTTGCACTTTGATGTTATGGAGATGGCTTCTTTCCCGAAACCTCGTGAACGAACCCCTCTTAGTTTCAAACTTTTCTTCTGCACCTTCCTCATCTCTCTCAGACTTCATAGAATTGAAGAGAGTCAGGCCTTGCTCTGGATTCAGCTTTGATTTCAGGGAATGTGGTGGCTGGTTTGATCTTTTATCCAGATCACTCAAACTTTCTCCATATAGCAATAAGGCTGTTTCACTTTCTTATCATTCATGTGTTCACTGGAGTAGCATTTTTGATTTCTTCCAAGAATGTTGCTTTTGCATTCACAACTTGGCTAACTGGTACAAGAGGCCTAGCTTTTGGCCTTTCTTGGCTTTCAACATGTCTTTCTGACTAAATTTAATCATTTCTAGCTTTTGATTTAAGTGAGATATCTGACTTTTGCTTTCACCTGAACACTTAAAAGCCATTATAGGGTTATTCTTTTAAAAATGTATTTTTATTGAAGTATAGTCAGTTTACAATGTGTCCATTTCTGGTGTACAGCACAATACTTCAGTCATACAGGAACACACATATATTCATTTTCATATTCCTTTTCACCATAAGCTACTACAAGATATTGAATATAGTTCCCTGTGCTATACAGTATAAACCTGTTGTTTATCATTATAGGGTTATTAGTTGGCCTAATTTCAATATTGTTTTGTCTCAGGGTAAAGGGAGTCCAGTGGAGAGGGAGAGAGGAGGAGGAAATGGCCAGTGGGTGGAGCAGTCAGAACACACAGTTTTTATTAAGTTTGCTGTCTTATGTGGGTGTGGTTCCTGTCACCCCAAAACAATTACAATTGGAACATCAAAAAAATCACTGATGACAGATCACCATAACAAAAATGTTTGAAATACTGTGAGAATTACCAAATGTGACACAGAGACACAAACTGAGCAGATGCTGTTGGAAAAATGACATCAATAGTCTTGCTCAGTGCAGAGTTGCCACAAGCCTTCAATTTGTTAAAAACTCAGCATCTGCAAAGAGCAATAAAGCAACGCACAGTAAAGTGTGGTATGCCTGTGTGTCTTCTTGTGTCTGTGTGAGATTTTAACATGAGTGCGGACCTAGAGTTGGAATTGCTGGGTTGCAGGAAGTAACCTTTAAAGTTTATCTGTGTAGATATAGTCAAATTGCTCTTCAAATTTCCCTGGTTTTAAAACATGTTCAAGACTATCTCTCCACAATTTTTTTCCCCTGAGTACTCTATATCCTGAAGCAATAGTTTTATCTTAGCCTTTCTTTCAGCTCCTTAAGTTTTCAAAAGGATAATCTGTTTTAAGATCCATTCATACCTGATGCTTGACAGAGACAACCTTTGATTTTTAAGTTATGTTAGTCAATTAGTTCTCCTTTTAAAAGATAACTAATATATATGTCTATCTGAGAAAATTATCACTTTGATAATAAAATTATCTAAACTTAAAATCTGACTCATTATTTTTAAGGAACTTGTTGCAAACCATCTTATTCTATAATTATTTGAATATATGTTACATCTTTATAAATAAACTCTGTCTTCACAGCTGTGTCTTCCTCAGTTTCCTGTATCCATAGCACTTAGAACTTTATGACTGGCATATTTATACTTAAAAATTATTTAATATTTAATATTTATAATTTCTCCTCATAACCCAAATAAATATTTAATTTCTTTACAGAAGTCTCTTAGGAAAGTTTTAAATGTTAATTTCCTATTGTGATAATCATACTGAGATCATCTTAAGTGGATACTCTGTACCTTAAGTCAGTAGTCTTCAAACTGCTGTGCACAAAAGTCCCAGTCCAAGGAGGATCAGGTGGGGAAAGTGGTCTAGATCCTCAACGTCTGTGTGTACTCTTTCATACAGTTATCAGTTTTCTTTCTTCCTTTTCCATTTGTATGATTCCATTTATATAAAATACAAAAATAAACAAAACTAATCTATGGTGTTACAAACTTGACTGGTGACTATCCTGTGGGGGTGGCAGTGTGGGAAGAGCTTCTAAGGTGCTGGAGATGTCCTATTTCCCGACCTAGGTGTGTTCAGTTGTACAGACTTCATCAAGCTGTGTACTTATCATGTGGATATACCTATTAAACTTCAATAAAAGTTGAAAATGGTCTATTAAAAATGAGAAACAATAAATTTTAAGAATACTAGCGGACTATTAGAAACAATCACATATTCATCAATAGCTACTAAAACAGTATTTACTCTCTCTTTTTTTTGTAGGGGGAGGTAATTAGGTTTTTATTCTACTGTTTATTTATTTACTTATTTTGTAATGTAGCTGCTAGAAAATATAAAATTACATATGTGGCTCTTATTTTTGACTTACATTATATTTCCTTTTAAAAATTATTTATTTTTTAATTGAGTTATAGTCAGTTTACAATGTTGTGTCAATTTCTGGGGTACAGCACAATTTTTCAGTCATACATGAGTCTACATATATTCATTTTCATATTCTTTTTCACCGTGAGCTACTACAAGATCTTGTATATATTTCCCTGTGCTGTACAGTATAAACTTGTTCATCTATTCTATATATACCTGTCAGTATCTACAAATCTCAAACTCCCAGTTTGCCGCTTCCCACCCTCTTTCCCTCTGACAACCGCAAGTTTGTATTCTATGTCTCTGAGTCTGTTTCTGTTTTATATTTAAGTTTGTTTGTCTTCTTCTTCTTCTTCTTTTTTTTTTTTTTAGATTTTACATATGAGTGTATTTTTCTTTTTCTTTCTGGCTTACTTCACTTAGAATGACATTCTCCATGGACATCCATGTTACTGCAAATGGCATTGTTGTCATTTTATGGCTGAATAGTATTCCATTGTATAAATATACCACAACTTCTTTATCCAGTCATCTGTTGATGGACATTTAGGTTATTTCTGTATTTCTATTGTACCACACTGTTTGAAAAGGATATCTTACAAAAGTCCATCTGTAACACAAATGGCCCATAGGCACATGAAAAAATGTTCAGAATCGCTAATTATCAAAGAAATCCTGAGAGCTATTTAGAAGTTTTTATTTAAGGATTTTTCTCTTTCCCTTCTGCTCACATCTAATCAATCAATAGCTACTGTTGATTCTATTTCCTAAATGCGTATTTTCTCTTTCTTTTCTTTTCCAACCTCAGTACCTTTCTTATGGTTCAGATCTCCAGTACCCATTGCCTGGACTACTGCAGTACTTAACGATTGTTTTTTTCTACTTCTAGATGTATCCCCTCCCACTTTAAAATAAACATTTTCTAAATAAAAAGCTAATCAAGTTACTTGAAATTCTTCAATTAACCTCTGTGGTCTATGGAATAAAAACTACATTTTAAAGACATTTTTTTTTGCATGGCATAAAATGAATTTTCTGATTTGTCTATAGAGCCCTAATCACACCTCATCTTCTGTACTACTCTCATATTTTATGATCCGGCAGTAATAAACCACTTACGTTTTCTTAAGCAGGCTAAATCATACCATACCTCCATGTCTTGGCATGTGATATTCCCGTGACTGGAACAGCCACCTTCCTTACTGCTTCTGTTCTTATTCTTCAAGTTCCATCTTAAAGCTACCTCCTCAATGAAGTCTTCCAGACTCCGTCACAGAGCCTAATTCTCTTCTTATATTCCCCTTGTGCACTGCACATACCTGCAATATGTAATTTAATTATTTAAATAAATGTCTATTTCCTCATGAGGCTGTGAGATCCACAGGGATGGGAACTAGGTAGGCCAGTGCCAGATATAGAGTATGCTGTCAAGTGAGCAGGAACTTAATACATGTTTATTGAATGGTGACTAAAGTCCAATATTGATCCTTCCTTTAATACAAATGTTCATAACCACAATGGCTGTGCCGAACCACAAGGAACTTTGAAGGAAATTAAATGATGGCTATATGCAAATCTTTCATAACCAGAAAATAGTATATTTGTCATTGTGAGAACAACTATTAAAATTAGATATAAAAGCAATACAAAGTTTTATTGGTCTTCCATCTTTTGTAAGCAAGCTCTAGATATTAAATTATCTAAGGACAGAATTTTTTTTTATCATTAGTAATTGTAATCTCAATTTAGAAAATGTGTCTCTATTTAGAAAATGTTGGCCAAAACTTTCATGTTATATATCTTGAAAGAACTTTCATATTATTATTCTCAAAGTTATCTCCCAAAGATATTTTGGTAACTACAAATAGTTATTTTAAAAATTGTATATAAAATCTTTTTGTGGTATCAATTTCTCTAAAGAAATATATAATGAACTTAGTATTTGATGACTATATTTACCTTAGGCTTATCCCAAAGCAGAATGCTTTTATTTTATAAGCAAAAGTCACTACAGTTTACTTTAATATCATTGTCTCTTACTTGTGAGCTGTCCTTCTTGATAATGCTAATGGTTAATGGATAAAGTTATCTGGAAGAGAGATTTCATATTACTCTGAGGAATGTCTAAGTTGAAAAATCAGCTCAAAGTAAAGATAATAATATCCTAAGCCTGAAAAATCTGTCATTCTATTACACTGTTCATGCCTGTACTTACTGGTCCTTCAAAACACTGGAATGGGGCTCAGAAAACCAGGCTGCCTTCTTAGCTCTCAAGGGTAGTGTGAGAACTGGGGAGATAAGAGTTAGACCATATTACTCACAATTATACAGATTAAAGTTTCTCTCTTTTAATGGCTAATGCAGAACAATTTTGGTGAAACCAGCGTTATTTCTTACCAGATGGCTGGGGCTTTGTCCTCTGATGCATTTTGGAGGCCACAGAGATGTGGGAGGAGCTCTCCTCCAAGACAGCCCTAAATCACTGCCATCACTTGCATGCTTGTTTCCATGATACTGGGGAGAAAAAGAGAACTGGATTTCTCCTACTAAATTAATCCATCTATTGGGACTCATTTGGAGAGAGAAAAAAGAGAGAAGACAGAGAGTAAAGAGAATTCCAAGGATGGAAGGAAAAATGAAAGAGGGTAGACGGAGAGGACATAGAGAGAAAGGACAGAAAAAGAAAGAAGAAAAAATGTGGAGGGAGGGAGTGGGGGTGGTGGGTAAGGATGGGGGAGAGACTGAGGGAGAGGACAAAAAATGAGAAAAAGAACAGGCAATATCCAGTGGATTCTCCAGCAGCTTTTACTTGATCCAAAAATAAGTGGAGACAAATGAAGGGGCTTCTGTCTAAAGTTCTCTCAAGTTATTTTTCCTTGAAAATGAGGCAAAACGTCAACCTTTCTACTAGGAAATTTAATAACTTAAGACAGTATACATTGTTACCTGGCCTTCACTTGTTCATAATGATTTAAAAAATTTAGATTAGGAATAATTTTATTTTAAAGTACTGACTATATTAGACTATAGCACTTTGTCTAAACAAAGCCAATACAAAAGCAAAGCTCACATTTTCCCCCACAGTACGATGCCATTTTCAGAAGAGAGAGAAAAAAAGTCCATGCTTTGTCTTTTTCCTCTTTCTGAGATGAATGAATGGTCCTATCCTCCTGAATAGGCAGGCTTCACAGACCAAGGCTGAGCAAGGCCTTATATAGTCCGCACGTGTTAGATGATTTGCCAGCATCCGTTTCACCCTTCCCTCTTCCCACAGTCTCCAGTTTACTTTTGGGATCCATGTAATTTTGTGGAAGCTGATCCACTGCCTCCCAATCAAGGGTAGAATGGACCAAGGCAATCATCACATCCCATCCTCTTGACAGCAGTGACTGAAGCAAGGTTCTGACGTGTGAATCGAGCAGACCACACAGCGATTATAGGGGGTTTTCTGGGAATGCTGAAACAGAGTTGCTCTCTGTGACACAAAAAGAAATCATATGGCCCCAGAAGCTGTGAGCAGCCATCTTGAGACTAGGAACGGAGCCAGTCATAGGATAAAGCTGACACACAGAGATGGAAAGAACCCAGGTCTTTTGGATATCCTTGAGGCACTGGATCAAGCCTCATCTAAAACATTTGATTTATTCATCATTTATAATATGTTAAAGAAATTGATGTATGACAATTCGCTAACTAAAGAAACAGCCTAACATGTAAAGATTAGAGAAAGTCATTTGAATTAGGATGAATTTTTCATATTCAGAAGTCAAAGGAGATACTACAATCTATTTCTAGTCCACAAACATTCCTGGGGCCCTTAATTTGTGCCAGAAACCCTGCCAGATCTATATGTTCTACAGAGGCAGGTAAGACATAGACCTTACCTTCCAGAGGTTCTTAGTCCAGACAGCAAGATTTAGACAGAGGCTTAAATTAGACCCATAAGAACATCTATCATCAGCTGTCATCATTAGCTATTCTTATGAGTAAAAATAAACAAATAAAAGAGTAAAGCAAATGTCATAATAAAAGTATGATGTGATACCTTGTTTAAATGAAGAAGAAAGACCATATAATTGGGGGGGAATGGGGAGGGACAAGGACAGGTTTCATGGAGCTGCTTTTGAGCTGGCTCCTGAAGAATAGCTACTTCTGGAAATCCAGGGTCTTTCTCAGAGCACCCTGTCCTTTTCTTCCATAGCAGTTACTCACAGCCAGTACTTATATATGTACTGGCATGTTTATTTATTTAGTGGTCTGTTTCACCATGCTGTGGACTTCACGAGGTGGGCCCCATGTCCACTCTGATTTGTTCCCCGCTGTATTCCCAGCACAAAGCCCAGTGCCTGGTATATAGTATGCTGTCAATAAAAAATCTGTTGAACAAATAAATGAACAATTAGATGAGTGATAGGTAACAATAGATACCATTCATGAATGCCTATTAGGTAACACATACTGTGGTAAGCACATAGGTGATCAAATTTAACACGTTCAGCAATAATGCCAAGTAAACTTCGTATCAGCTTTACAGAGGAAGAAATGAAAGACTAGAAAAGATAAATAACTTGTCCAATGTCCTATAACAAGTACCTGGCTAAAGCAATACCCAGGCAGGTCTAACTCCAACGTTCATGCTGTGACTCACTGTACAATATTGCTTCTTATCTATTGAGCATGTGCTACAGGCCAGTCATTTGACACATATTACCTCATTTTATTTCTCATTTATTTCTAGCAACAACTCTGTGAATTAGATTTATTATCCTCATCTGATAGACTAAAAAAACAGATTCAGAGATGTTTATCCATTCACTCAACACGTGTTTATTATCTATCAATTGCCAGGCACTGTGCTACTCCTGGGGATAAAATGGTGAGACAAAGAGACATCATCCCAACCATGTGGAGCTTGTGGTCTAATAGGGGACGCAGATAGTGATCAAGTGTGCAGTAACAAGTCGTGAGAAGTGCTATGAGGGAAATGAGGGAGAGTCACAGGGTGTCACAGGAGGACCCCATGGCTTCCAGCAGGGCCCTTCGGACTCCCAAGCCCTCAGTTTTTTTATATAGCTCTTTTGCATTTTTAATAACATGGTGGGTAAGACTTGCACTGGCAGAGAGGAAGGACAGGCGTGGCCCCCACAGTGTGACTCTTTAGTATGACCAGAGAAGCTAGGGAGATGTGCATAGAAAACATATGAGTATCGGAGGCTGGAAGAAGCTTGGAGCGTTGAATGTCTAGTGGAGGACTGTCCTGAATTCAGAAGGCAGTGGGGAGCCATCCAAAAGGTTTTGAAGGACTCTCATTCAAAAGCATATTTTAGGGAAGAGCAATTTAAAGGGCAGAGACAGAGAGAGAGAAGAGGAGAGACACTGGTTAGTTTAATGTGGCACAGGCGGTATGTAAGTTTGCATCTGTTTCATGTCTAGTTTTAGTCAATGTATTAGGATGTAGGTTTAGCTGCAAACACAGAGCTTTAAACAAGAAAGAAGCCTACTTCTCTCTCACACAGAAGTTGAGCTGAGATGGCAACTCCATTCCAGGAAGCTGTTAAAGGCTCTTTTTATTTTGATTTGAAGAGGGAAAGAGGAAGAGGAAGATGCGACCTTTAGGGACGTAACCAGACGTTGCCCACACCTTTCACTTGCCTCAGCTTGGCCAGAACCGAGTCTTACGGCTGCAGCCAGCAGTTAGAAGGAGGATTGTAGACGTCATCTATATTTTTGTTGGCTGTGTGCCCTGGGGCAAAAATCTAGAACTATGGAAAAAGGAGGTGTAATTACTAGGAGAGGGCCCATAGTCTCTGCCACACTCAGTGTGCTTCTCTTCTGAGAATGAGAGATTTTGGTGACTTATTTACTCCTATTAGAAAAAACTGAATTTTTAAAGAATGTTGATGATTATTACTATGGGTCAAGTTTTTTGAAAAAATTGCTTATACATTCTGTAGAAAACTAAACAAAATTTGACAGCTTTTTACTCTATTAACAACCCAAAAAGCAAAATGCATTTTAAACCCAGAGATAACTATCTAGAAAAACTATGTTTTACAATAAGTTGCTGGAAAATGATAAACTAAGTTACCCATGATACATTTTTATGTCCCCAAGACTGCAAAAGATACTGTTTGTCACTCTGGTTGAAATTAATATTGATATTATTGATTTTAGCATGTATATTAGTTGGGCATACATTTAAATTTTTCCCTTAATATCCCATTAAAAATGACAGTGTTGAAGATTTAGAATTGTTTGTACCAAACTTAAAGAACCAGCACCCAAGGGAAAATGCCTCTCGGTGTGTATGGGATGTTCCCAAGTTGGCGAGTTCTACCATGTGAGTTGTTTTGTGCTATGAACTCTGACAGAAAGGAGATGGGTGGGAGGATGACTGAACAGATACACTTCCAATGGTGTAGTGGACAGTAATATACTGTCCCCACTCCATAGATTAAAGCCCATTAGCTATCCTGGGCAGCCCTTAATTTTAGTTCATTTTCCTGTAACTATTTATTTGATAGCTCATTAATTGCCTCTGAGCAGAGAAAATGTTTCCTTTAAGAAGGTTAAACAAAGAGTTTATTGACATAAGTGAATTGGTTGAAGAAAACATTATTAAATAAAAGACACTTATTTAAACACCAAATTAATCATTTAAAGGCAAATTAGAGGTCATATCTCCTCCTAGCCAAATAATGTTAACCAGTAATGAGATATCCATTTTAGATAAAAGCACACTTTCAGGTTCTGGCTGCTGGCTTAACTGCGCCTTAGTTTTCCAAGTTTATTGAGTCTATAATTACATTAATGTTTTAAATGTCAATATTTTGAAATAATGTGATGTCGTTTTTCATTATATGATTTAAAAAAAAATTTAAAGCTTCTCTTTCATCCTGGCAGAAGAGAAGACTCTCGCAGTGGAAGTGGACTCACCTGAGGCTCTGGTGCCCATCACTGAACTTCTCACACAGGGTGGTGTGTGAACGCCCTTGGCGTTGCCCTTGTTGATCAGGCTGGGCCACAGGTAACTTTCCAACGTTTAGCTGGGACCACACCTGCACCTCTTTCAGAACTCCTCTGTGTAAGCTTCAGAGACGGAGGACAAAGGCACAGCGGTTTTGGCTGTGATAGAGGTAGCACTGTCCTCGGGGTTGTATTAGCTTTGTATTTTTCCCTTCCAGCTGGAAGGTGTCACCACTGTCTGCCCCCATCCAGCCACACACCTTCTCACACAGCCAGAGGGGCACTGCCCCGTGCACCAGTCCACCGCTGGGCTCGCATTAGCTGGCCTTCCAATCACCAAGACTGTTGAGTGTTGACAGGTACCACAGATTCACACTCCAGGGTCTTCCACTGTGAATCCGACGCTGATGCCCAAGGCTTTGTTCCACAGAGCAACAAAGTTTCGTTTGTAGCTAGACAGGAGTCAGGAAGTTGAAGGTTAATCAAATCTGATGTTAGCCCACCCCTGTTGGATATGACCATCAGATGGTCCAGCAGATTCCACTTTTTGTCAAAACCCTTTATTGTGCGTAGGTGGAGGAGATGGAGAAAAAGCTACTCAATGGCTAATAATCTGATTTGATGCAGTTTGTGTATGTGTGTGTGTCAGTTCCTGTCTGATTGTTTAACCTTCTTTAAATCAATTATTCTTGCTTTCATAATAATTGTCTTTATTGATGAAGTGAGATAGCATGTTTTAGCAGGGAATACTGCTTATCATAAAACTTATTGCTGCCCTTTGTTTTGGGTAACATATAATGGGACTAAATTTAGGCTTTAAAGCCTTGAGGTAACTCTTGGAAATATCTAACAATCTAAGCCTCGATGTTCCCACCACATATTAACCAGAATTATGAGCTCCTCCAAATCCCATTCTTCTCCCAACCTCATTACTTCTTTTTTCTTCAACAGAGACAGGAGAATCTGCTTATAACAAATTGCACATCAGAAAAGACATCTCTATGATGTGGGTGGGCAACATAATTTAAGGTTTTTCAGGCTTATGCCCAACCCATTATTTTAAGGATAAGAAACAGTAAAGGGAAAAGTTGGTTCAAGCAATCCTGATACTGCTCATTAACTGGGAGACAGAAAGGAATAAATTAGGACTTTTCTGATTATTTCAGGTCCTCTCTCCCACTTCCCCACTCCACACACCCTCCCTCCTTCAGACATTTAGACTGAGGAAGAAAGGCACTTTGTGTTTAAGGTTAATCAAGTTTCAGTACAATTTTTTTTTTTTTACAAACTAGAATCACACTAATCTTTTTTTCTTGCTCTAATGTGTGGCTGTTGAAATCCTCAGCTGTGATAAATTAAGCTACTTATTAATCTAATTATCGTACATTCATCCTAGAAACTTTCATGTGACTTGAAAAGGCTATTCAACCTTTTCCCTCCCCTCCTAGAAAGGGCTCAACCTTGCACCAATTAAGATCATTCTGAAGTAAGGCTTTAAAAAAGCTTTCTCTAATCACCCAATGGAACATGGACCAGTGGAAACCAAACTCAGAGCTCTGGGAAAAAGTTTAGCATTCCTTTCTGTCTGCCAACTTTTATGGTTTCATTGCACAAGGGAGGAAGACTTCATTTTCCTATTTAGTTGTTCTTTCACTGACCTCCAAATAAAGTCCATGTAATTACTGAGCAAATAAAGTTGCAGCATGTGTTTTAAAAATCAATTGCCATTCTTGGACTATAGAAATGTAACAATACACAGATTTGCCGGAAAATGCCCAGCACCAACCATATGAACTAAACCCTGTACTGTATCTGTACAATGGAGTAGTTTTGACCCCTAAAGCACATATTTACTATGCAGATTTCTAAAAGGGCTTCTTTTATGACTTGTCTATTGATATTAAAATGTCCCCATCCTAATATAGGTTCAATTTAGGATTAAAAATATGTTGCAAATGTATCATATCTTAAACATCCATTTATTGCCAAATGCCGTACTTCTTTTTTTTTTTTTAATGATGGCATAAATGGAGCTATTTTACATTCAAATTAAACTAGCTATTAATTTGAATGCAAAGCAGCTCAATGTACAGGATGCAGTTTCAATGACAGGTTTACCCCAAGACAGAATGCAGGAGTGAGTCCACATGGGTGAGTCCAGGCGGATTGTCCCCTACTCTGGGTGCCTGGCAAACTTGCTCACTGTGAATAGTTTTTGAAGTGAAGATTAAAAGAGTGGAATTATAAAGTATAATTACATTTTATTGAAACTCTAGAAATCAGAAAAAATTCAGCAGGAAACTTTTAGTGAAACATGATGTGTTGTCATTATCATTAAAAGATAAAAGTTCCATACTGTTTTTATCTGTTTATTTGGAAGAAATCCAGCCTTTACAGTTATGCAGGAAACAAAAAACGGGAATGCAGGAGTAATTATTAAAACTGTGTGATTTGTTATCTCAGCTACTGTCTTTCCAAATGGTAATGCGATATCAGCAGCTGCAGACGGTCCTGATTCCCTCTATTAGTAAACAAGTGCTTTGGAGACCTGTGTGAGGCACTTTAAGCTCGCTACTCCCCGAAGTGCTGTCAGGCTTAACTACTAATCCATGGTATTTCAGAGCACTGGAAATTCATCTTTATAAAACCTGAACAAAAAAGGGAAAAAAGCCTGGAGGGCATGAGCTCCCTCTGGTGAGACAAATGACATGTTCATTTATTAATGAAACAATAACCCTGGAAAGAGGATCAAAGCACATTCCATCCTCACTTTACAATCCCCAATTTTCTCAGGCCAAACCATTTAATTGAGCCATGACAATGGAATACTTAATTGTTGCCTTAAAGTTTTGAAGAAGCGACTTCTTCAGCATCAATGTGCATTTCAGAATTATTATCCAAATATAATATAGGCAGATTAAAGCTGGTGGAATTTGATTCATCCTACATTGGGGGGCCTTTGGTGGGTAGAAAAGGGGTTTCCTCGAACATCCTCGTAGCGCTTCCCACAAACACCTCGTGCCTCATCATTGCCCTTTCCCCTGCCTGAAATAGTCCTGATGGGTTACTTCCTTATGATGAAAAACAAGCCTCATTTGTGGGCAGTGGGGTAAGACTCAGGTTCTTTTGGGCATGCTCCCTGCATCTGGCACATAAGTGAGGAATAGGGAGTGCCGATCCCAAAACCTACGCATTTAAGGGGTTTTTGAGTACTCAGCATGGAGCTGGTATTGTCTTGACAGGCCCATAGCATGTGCAGTAGAAAAGGCAAACTCACCTGTCTTCCCTGTGTGTTATTCACCAATTGTGTGACGGATTATCATGATCCTGTCCCGCTAAAACCAACAAACACACGTATAACATTAAAAAAAAAATGAAAAGGTCTGTGTTCAGTTTCTACATATTAACCCTGGATTTCACCATGGCATTCTAGCTTGATATTTTTTTGTTTATATTTATGCAACGCTTCTAGGATTTACTTGACTGTGCTTTTTTTCAAATTAAACCGAAGTTTCAGGAGGATCTTAAGGCACAGAAGTGGGGAGTTCGGAAAATGCTTGCTGATTTATTGGGCAAAGAGAGCCGTGAAAACTTTATATGTAATCTCTTGGACTCACCTGTCTTACATTCAAACATTCTAGGCCAGTTTGATTCTAGGCCCAATTTTCTATCACATGGCGTCATTTGGAGTGTATAAATAGACTTCCTTTTACTTTCTTTGCACCTGCTCATATTTATTCCTTAGGAGAGCCATTAAGCCAATGAAAACCAATAGTCAGAAATGAAGGTTGCAGGCAATAAAAACAGTATGTTTTTATGTTCTTGAACATCACCCATTTTATTAAGCCTTATGTGAGACGGAAAGTGTATTTTGAGATGATCTTCATTATCTGTACCTAAGATCTTTCTCTTCTGCTTTTGAATACCAGCCTTATAAAAATCTTTCTTTTTGCTCTAGGTTATTAGACTTATGAGTAAATATTAGACTTACAAATATTTTTATATTAAATTTAATAAAGTATCTAGGAAATTCTTTATAAAGAAAATTTTATCATAAGGCCATCAATTTGAAAAAGTTCCATTTCATTTGAGCCCTTCTTAGTAAAGTTTTTTGTAGCACAACTGTTCTAACTGCACATAAGGGAGTGATGGTGATTCAGAGGGCATAGTGCAGCTCTACATGAGCCGTCTGGGAGAACATGGAACACTTTAAGTCAACAGTCATAGCAGGGACTGGCCCAGGAGCCAAAAGGGAGTTTCAAATGGAAGGTCAGTATCTGCGGCAGAAACAATTATTTTTCCAGTCTCCCCCTTTGATTATTTTCTATCCCTAAATACAGAGTATTTATTTTCCAAAATACCCACCTAGAGAGACTTAGCACATGGAGGTTCAAACTGCCATGACATAGATGGCTACATCACAGATTTCACACAGGCCAAAGATGAGACAGAGCAAAGATACTTACATTTGCTGAAAAGATATGCTTCCACATGTCCATGAGCACATGCTATTAATATTTATGTTATTTATTCATTCCTTTTTTGGCCATTCAATGACTATGATTGAGCTTCTACTGCATATACATCATACACATGACAACACATACTGCTGGGGTTGTGTATATTTTTCTAAGACGTGTGGGAACTGAGACTATATATCGTGGAGGGAAGCAAGAAGTGGGTTGAGGATGACTAACAGGGAGACAGAAGGAGGGTTCTCCTTCAACACTATTTAGAAAAGGGGCAAAGATGCTTGGTGCGTGTCCATTGAATGTATGATGGAAGTATTCATTCAGTGTGCCTGTCAATCAACTGCCACATCTCATGTACCATGTAGACCACTGACACAAAGTAGTGTCCCCCAGGATCTTCCATTCCACAGTAATGGAATGTTTGATCATTTTTACTATCTGTCATGGCAGATACGTAAACTGATACTCCTATTCTAATGGTGAATAACCCCACTATTCTTTAAACCTTCCAGATGGAAGATTACCAACATATTGTAAGAGTAGTTTAAGTTAGATGAAGTACATATGTATATATAGTTACACGAACATCTTTAATAAGCACTAAGAATTGAAAAAAATTATGGTGTTCCTTGCCTCTTCCACAGTCCAAGTAGCAAAAATTTAAAACCAATACCAAACCAAAAACAAATGTAAGGAGGAATAAAGATATGATTTTTTCCCCTATAATGACTACTTAGAATTATTTGGGGATTACTGGGATGCCTTAAAAGATCAACTATAAAATCTCAAATATATGTATTTTTTACTTTTCTTGGTGCCTCTGGTACACCAGTAATGCATAGTCCTGCACTGTTTTTGCATTAGAGTTTAAGATGTGACTATATTGTTTTTCTTTTCTTCCTTTTACTGGTAAAGGAACTCTCAGAATGCCCTGCTATGATTTCAAATTCTATTTTCTTTCTAGTCCCAAATTCTGTTGGTGGTATACAGGAGCTCTAATTACACACTTAGCCAGTTTCACTTTGTGGCAGCTCTTTCTTTTCAGCATTCTACGCTATGGTTAAGTTCTCCGAAATGTAACACGGGCACAAGGAGCATATATTCTCTCTCTAGGCTCTCCTTGGTCCATATCCATTTAGTCATGTGCCAAATGAGCTTATGGTGTAGCATATTTAGAAATATCTAAATAGCTCAGGATAAAGTGTTCAAAATAAAGTTAGGGCTTTTTATTTAAATTAAACAAAACAAGATATTATGCTTACTGTTTGCTACCTGTGTCCTGAACTCAACAAAAAAATGAGTGATAGCTCAGTAATTGCTAAAACAATTAGCTGCAAATATTTAATAAAGTCAAATCACAAAACCTAACCAAAACCATTTATTTTCTTACTCTCTGAGCTTGATGTTTATATTTAATATTATCAAAATGATGTCATAAGGATAATAAAAAGGCCATTTTAAATAAGAAAAAATTATTAATAAATCAATACATTTTTCCTGCTTAAGATTTATCTATCTCTAATGTTGAAGATGTTATAAGCAATAATTTTTAAAGTTGCTATTCTATTTTCTGAAAAAAAGTAGCTAATAATAAAAGATACTGCTCTTCCCAAATACCCCTGTACTCTTCACTCCTACTGGACACATGATTTTATTATATAAAATAAGTTAATTTTGTTGACTATATATTCATGATAAATAGCATCAATATATAAAAATAACACACCAAATAGTCACAAAATAATGTATATCTCTGATCGCATTACCTGGGTGCTGTGCTGACGTGACGGGTGAACAACAGTGACATACCCGGTGAGCATAAACATAAAGATGTTCTCAGCTTTGGAGAAACAAAATGGCTCCCACAGTCTATCCGTGGAGGATACAGAGGATAGTCTCCATCACGTTAATAAGACTGAACACCAAATACCTTAACCATTTTGAAAATTACTGCTGCATTTCTAAAATGCAGGTGGTTTATCTGACATGGTAAATACCGGATGTTAATTAATTAACTAATACATTGCCTGAAGTCTCATGTTAACATTTAGGTCTATCTTAGTGATTAAAAAGTAAAAGTCCTGTAACAGCTTCAAAAAGAGACTATATTCTGGCAGAGAAACAGTCATAACACACCAGTATCACCAAACGCAGACGTAGCCGCAGAGACAGGCCTAGGAGCTGTTTTCTGAAGCCCTCTGGAGCTCAGGATGGCCTCCACAGGCACCGCCTTAGACAGGTGAAAAGTGGCTTACATGCATCCCTGCTCAATTCAACTGCAAGGCAAAGACAAGGGCTTGCCAACAAAACGGAAAATAACTTTCCCAGACCGGAGAGAGAGCACTTGGCATTCCTGAGGGACAGCTGCTTGCTGGTAGAAGTTGATGATAATAAACTAAACTGGGTGAGCATTTTCTAAGAAGAAATATTTAATTATCGTGCTCACCATTATGAGGAACTTCTGCCACTCTTCATGTTATTATACAGTAAATAACCATTTTTCTAAAGGACAGAGCTGTTTTAATTATATGACAATGAATGCATAATTATTATGTTTGTTAGGAATGAATCACAAGACAACAGACTTGATATTGCTGCTCTAGTTAGTGCATCTTAATTACTTTTTCATTTATTTTGCATATAAAAGCTATTTGCTAATTGTCTTTGCTGTAAATATGCAAAATATAATTAGTCATTCATAATTCTTTATGTGTTATCTAACTGTACATTTGTTTCTGAGGAACATATATTAAAGTGTGAGTATTTAATGGGATTTTTTGGTATGTGAAGTATGCTTTTTTTTAAAAAAAAACAGTTTTAAGTAAAAATTAGGCACGTAGCAGGTTTAACCCTATTCTTAGGGAAACTTGCTGTGAAAAAAAAAACAGAGACTGAAAAATATGGAGTTATGAAGTACATGCCAAAGTAGTGGAACTTTTTAAATCTTCCATGTGAAGATACTGAGGATGACATGAAGTATCTCTTATTAAGCCTTTAAATTAACCTTTTAGATAATCTCCCAAGCTACGCAGATAATCTTTAAGCATTACCAATTTCAACTTAAGTTTTTACATATTTGTGTGGTTACTTACCAGAAGGAGGAAAGAAATCTGTGGATGTGCTTAAATGTGCATTTTTAAGTGTTTCAAATGGATTGCTTACATCTGTTTAAAATATTAGGCGAACACTCTCAAAATTTTAAAATCTTAACGCTGAGTACTTTATAAAATCTATGTAAATGGCAGTATAAAGGGTTTTTTAACAATAAGTTAATTCTTTAGTGAATAATGTGGATGTTATGACGTGAACCCAGACTGAGGTTTAGCATCTCAAAAGTGAACCATGCTGGACAGGTTTTCAGCCTCAGGAACATTTTTCTTTTTCTTTTCTTTTTCTTTTTTTTTAATTAGTTGGGAACAGAACTTGGGCTGGTTTCTTCTATGGTTATCACGTCAACATGAACTAGCACTGCTGGGAATGCCTCTCTGTACTCAGATTCATTACAGTGACTGACTTGTTAAATGGACCACGTGCTTTCAAAATAGGACAGATATCAGGAGCATCGACCAAAGATTCAAATTTTTCTTTTCACTTGTCTCCATAAAATCCTGCCAGTCTATCCTGCTGATGCATGTCGCATTCTACTGTCTTCACCTCAAACATTTGATTTACTAACCGGTTGTACTGTTAATCCTATGTCATGACACTTCCATTCACTTCTGCTTTTCAACTGAAAGCAGCTTCCTATGAAGATAAAGCTAGGTAAAATCTATTGTAAAGAGGAGAATAACTTGAATGCAGCTATCATATCAAAATGAAAACACACTTCTGCTCTCTTCACCCACTAGACATCCTGAATACTTTTCTTAATGATGAAGTCAAAAGGATAGCTGAGGAAAATACAACTGATGATAATTTTTTCCCCAGAAGTAATCCTACTCTGTAATTCTGTGATTGTTCTTATTTATGTTCGGTGAATCTTTTTAAGTGAACATATATAAAAACAGAATGATGGCAGAGTGTGCATTAGGTGAAAAAACCTCGTAAACGTGCTTTAGGAAATTGTGATAAGAATAAATTATATAGATTTCTGTTTATCACAAAAATATTTCAAAGCAGCTTTAAATAAAGCTTTTTAAACCAGCACTTGCAAAAACCATAACTTTTACATAGGTTTTGTTGTTCTTATTGTGGGGTCCTCTTTTTGGCCCCTTGAATGTTTCTTTCTTTTGCCTTCAGGAGAGCCAAAAACCAAAAAGTGAAATATATATTTCAAACATCATTCCACTTATTCAGGAAGGTTGTACAGATAACACTCAAATCTTAAATACTTTGAGTCCTATGGTGAAATGGTTTAGTTGGATAAGGTTGCAAAATGGAAAATATTGGGTAAAAAGATAATGATTTCACTTTACAATCTGAAATAGTGAAACTCACGTAGATGAATCCTTATAAAGACAACGTTCCATACCTTTTATGCATGGTGTTGATAGCATGAAGTAGATTTGAAAATTACATTCCTATTTATATTTCCAAATGCTTTCATTATTATAGGAAGAAACATAAGAATGATTTTTATTCCTAATTTTTGCAAACCTATAGCATTCTCAAGTGATTCAAATATATAGGAGTTACCAGAAAATTCACTGTTTTTTGAAATGTGACTAAATGTTCAACAGAGGCAACAGGCCTCAGGAAGAAAAAAAAAACCTAGTTTTTCACCTTAGCTATAAAAACCCAAAAAAACAAAAATACCCTTTGATTATATTGTGGATATGCAAGTGTTTAAAACACTGGAAAATTCTAGATCTGCCTTCAGTGATGATGAGGATCACTATCTGTTCTCCTTTACAAGAAATTTGAGAGGGTAATCACTTGAGGGGCTTTTGGTCTTTTAAAAAATAATCCTTATCAAGCACCTATTTCACAAAGAATCAAGTCAGAATAATAAACACGGTCTTCCCAGTAGCACTAGGCAGTATAATATTCAGAAGAATGTAAATGTAAAGAGTGACTGATGTTGAATAGATGGTAGGAAAGTAAGAGCTATAAAAGCTTCGTATCAGTACATTGACCAAAAAATTCATAGTTTTA
This sequence comes from Camelus ferus, assembly GCF_009834535.1. NCBI lineage: Eukaryota > Metazoa > Chordata > Mammalia > Artiodactyla > Camelidae > Camelus > Camelus ferus. Next base: position 56,744,804 of record NC_045701.1, read on the forward strand.
TTTTTTTTTTGTATCTTTCAAGAGCCTAGGTATTTTTAAATAGAATTTTCCAAAATACACTTGAACTAAAAGCCTTCTTTACAAGATCTAAGAATGGAACTATCCCAAACTTGTAGGTTCTGAATTGCACATTGTAGAAAGGAACCACCCCATTGGCCTTAGTCAATTAACTGTCAGATCTCAGTGCTCATATGTAATGTTAAAACATTCAAGGGAGGCTTGGGAAATGGCCCAGGGAGAAGTTTTAATCATGTTTATAAACTTGAGAAAATAGTAAATAAAAATCCTTGCACACATGCATTTTATAGATACACATTATATATATTTGTATCTATTTATTCTAACCTTCCTCCTTGGGAGATAGGGTTTGATCTAAATCAATCAAATAATGCAATATCCCAATGGCAATTGGCATGACCTCCATGAATTCCTGTCGCTTTATTTTCACATTGTCTGTTAATTAGAATTTGAACTCAAGAGATAAGAGATTAGTTCATTTATCATTTGTTTTTTTATGTCCAAGCTCTACTTCCTCTCTCTTCCTCTTCAAAAAATTTACAACCTTTTACAGTTTAATCAATTTCTGTCACATGGTGCTGTTTTTGTCCCCTGAAAAATGGTCTCAGACGATCATCTGAAGAGCCAAATCTAAAATATCCTACTTTCTAGAAATAAAAATACCATCTTCTTCTCTGGCTTTCGACAAAGTCTTTGGGCAGGGAGAAAATTATCCGCCTAAGAAAAAAACAAATACTTCTTCTACTGCGTGTTTGTGTTTGTGTGGATCAATTGTGAGACAAACAAAATTCATTGACAGTTGCTGGCCATGAGTCTGCCTGTTTGAAATACCTTAGTCAGGAGAAGTACCACAAACTGAACCGAACAATCTCTCACAAAACATCTGCAACCATCTGACCCTGGCCTTAACCTTTAAATCTATCTTTTCATATTCATCTCAAAAGACCTTGTCAATGGCCAAGGAGACTCAAGAAAAGGATTCTTCAACAAACAAAAAAGATACAGAGGAAATTCAACCCAGATTAGGTGGCAGAAGATAATACAGTTTGCTCATTTTTATTCTGCTGCTCAAACTGGAGTTGAATTCATTTTCACTTTATCTTTATTCATGTTATTTAAACATAACATTCATTAGGATTGTGAACTGCAACAGATAGAAGAGAACAAAACTACTCGCCAAATTTGTTGGGCATCTGTTCCCACTAGAGGCGGCCCTTTGCCAGCTCCACATCATGTCATTTTTTTCCCCTGAATTCATTTCAAAGTCAATCCATCAGTTTATGAACTGTTTGATCTCACTTGTCATTAACCAAGTGAAACATTTAATTTGTATTAACAAAAATGGGACAAATAATTAGTACAGGGATTAACCATTTTAGTTTTTTTTCCATTCTTATTTATTAAACGTGTTCATTGTTGATATAATTTTTCCTGTGACACTATCTGGTTTTACTGGAAATAATGGGAAAAAAAATTTTTTAATGCAAATACTTATTAACTGATGGCCACTTAAAAAATAGAAACAAATATCTGGATCTCATAGCTTTCACTAGTAACTGCTAATTTCTAGTCACCATCTTCACCATCTTAAGATAGAATCATAGGTTCCCCAACAGCAAAGAGATTGAATGAGCCAACTGGCCAGAGACTTATGAGAAAAACCACAGTGATATCAAGTATCAAAGGAGATTTTATTTTCATTTTTGAATAAACCTAACGTTTCATTTTATACTCCAACTATACTGTAACATTCCAACTATACTCTAACAAATGGCACAGGTAGCTTATCACAAAGAGCTCTCCTCTTCCCCACACTTGCCTACAATATTTATTTCAGTTTTTCCACCACATATCACTATTTATATAACACATGAATTAGAAACGGAGCCATTGCTGTTGGTTGGGAATTTTGCTTTCAGGAAAACTTAGTCATCATGTGCAACTGCCGTGACCGTGACCTCATTGGGCACTTGTCGGCCTAGCTATGACAATTTGTTAATGAACTAGTTTTGTTTTTAATTGCTTACTTAATTATGGAGCACCAACATAATAGCATTTCTAATTTGTATCATAATTGCACGCAGAGATGAACTGTTGGTGTCTATCATATGCTTGCTTCTAATCATCCCTCGTTCATGGAAAATTTTCCAAAGAGATATCTCCTTTAATATGATAATGTGGTACCAGTTATTTGAAATGTTCTCCTCTTAAGTGCAATTGTGTCTATAAAATAATTTCAAATTCTCTCTCTCTGAGTATATATAAACAGGTATATATAAGTATATATGAAGTTATTTAAATATTTTCTGTTTTCAATGAGATAAAAGTACATAAACAAGCAAAAAATACCTGTTTTTGCCTAAATAACAAACATTGGCATTTTGACAGTGATATCTGTGACCATAACAGTTTTAAAGAATAGTTGATAAAAATAGTTCATTTAAACTACAGGAGATCCTCCTCACTATTGCATTACTAGCATCACTGCTGCTGTATAGAATATTTAAGATTCACCACTGGTGTGCATTGTGTAAACCAGTTTTCAGCATGCTTCAAATCCACTGAGAAAAAAATGAAGGCCATCATTCTTTAAGATCAGATCACTAATCGAACAACACTTCTTTCTTGTCATGACCTAAATTTGAAAAATTCAGAGAATTAAACCAAGTCTCTTTGAAGATAAAGAACAAGTGGAAAGTAGGCTTCAGAAAGGAAGTCGTGGTAGAGGCCACTGAGGTCACCATTGACCTATGTCCTTCTCAGTGAGTTTTCTTCTCTACAGTTAGTTCCCCGTGGAAAAATACACTGAATGCAAAACATTAGTTATGGGCCCAACAGCACAGTTCAAAACATGTGTGGCTGATGTATGTTTCCCCCCCAAAAATACAAGTATTGGCCTGTTCATTGTCATCTACACAAAGAACTGAGTCCTAAAATCCTTTACTCAACTAAATTCTTAATAAGTAAACTGAGACTAACCCTCTAATACCAGATTTGTTAAACAACATGATTTAGGTCCTTGCTATTCATGCACCTTGTACAACTAAAATGACTGGTAAAGCTAGAATCATGAAAGAGTCATTTTATGTAGCTGCTAAATTCCTCTCAAATCTCCTTGCAACTTAACGAGTAAAGAAAGCTCAATGTGTAATGCCGGCTAATGTGGTTTATGCTAGAAAATAGTATCAACCTATCTTTGTAGCTTATCTAAGCCAGGATAATACTTTTAGCCTTTATAGTAGACCCAACTCCATTTTTTCAACTCTTGACTATGTATTTCCTGAAATCCTTTTCCAAAGAGTTAAATTGGATGTGAAATCTGTACTAGGCTATGGAGCTGTCTTTGTTCTAAGTCTCGCAAGCAAAGCCTCGCCTCTGTATCACTTTCATTGCGTTCTGATTGAGCTTGACAGTGTGACAGGAAAGCAAAGGGAGGCAATTCCAAACTGAATGAGAGTCTTTTTCAGCCACACAGCAGCCTCCTCCTTAGCCCCTAAGAAAAAGAGGTAACAGATGCCAATAGCAAAGCATCCCTAACAAAGTCCTAACTTTGATGCAGGCAGAAGAAGAAAAAAATGTAAAAGATTGTCTCAGTGCAGGAAAACCTTGAATGGAACACAAAGGAAGCAAAATGAGAAAAATTGTGGTGCAGAAAATGGCTGGGAGAGTTACGGAGCTGCAGTGCGTTTAAGAAATGATTTTCCTCTTAAAAGAGGTTAGGGTCTTCAAAATCCGCTCTGCCAAGTCCGAGCATAGTTAGTTACATTATATGGGAATAGTTACATTATGTGCGGTGTGAGCAAAAGGTGATTAACGATGCTGTGATTGCTTGGAAGTTGTTCATGGGAACGAATGCTCGGTTCCTTGGGTAAAATTCCGTTAAAAAGACAACTCTATAGTGTAGCCATTACCTGTGCACTCTGGGAAGCTGATTTGTTTCTGATTGAAAACAATATTACTAGTTATAATTTTTTTACTTCAATATGTTCTATAAGTAAATGGTTTGGAGCATCATTTACTTTCTATTGCTTTATACCATCTAGGGATCAGCATCTTGGCCCTATCAAATAGTGATTTCCGAGGGTACCTTGATCTCTGAAAAGGAGCTATGTTATTTGCATGAAAAAAATGTATTATAAGGTATAAACATTTAAAATTTTATACTGGTGTTTCTTGCTTATTAAACTATTATTCAATGGATTTAAAATATCATTACCTGTGCAATCTGCCTTCATCCTTGTGGCACAAACATGAACCAAAGTAGGCAAAGTCTATTCAGGTGGACCACAGCACCACTAATGCCCATATAGTGCTGAGCCCACTGCTGAGATAAAGACTGGGAAACATGAGTGATCCCCTCGCATCCACATTCAAGCCCTGGGATCTGATCACCAGGTCCTGAGAGTTTGCAGAAATAACTCACTTTTCTGGTGATAGGAGTGAGAGACTTACAGGGAGAGCAGGAGAGTGGAGTCTCATGGAGCTCTTGTCTGTACTTGTCTTCATTTATTTTCAGAGACTAAAAAAAAATCAATATGATATAAAGATTGCTATACTCTATCATGTAAAATAGTGGGGAGCTTTTAAATGAAGAATTCCTTCCTCGATAATCCTCAGTGGCTGATGTGCTTGGTAAAGCTCTGTGAATTCAAAGCTCATTGACATGATAAACATCCCCTAAGGAGTCGTGATTGGCTATCGTGATATCTATACGCTGGTGGCATGGCAGTATAAATAGTACAAGCATTAGTCCTTATTACAGGCTAAACCTATGCAAACCCTGGTTTGCTACACTGAGTACATTTGTTTTTTGATACTAATATCACAGAGAATCTTTTTTAACTAGAATTTTTTTAGAACAGTTTTAGATTCACAGCAATGTTGAACAGAAAGTACAGATAATTCTCACATACCCCCTTCCCCACACATGCACAGACTCCACCACTATGGACATCTTCTACCAGAGGAAGGTTTAAAGTACAGATTTTGTGGATTCTTTTTCCTCTGGAAACTTTATGACTTTTTTTCTCTCAAATATGATAATGCTGCTTTGTCTCAGGTTGAAATGTTTTAACTGCATACGAAGACTAAATTAAAGGTTGGTTAGAGTCTGTGAAAATAAAGCTTAGACCAGGAACATAGTTGGAGCAAAAGATAGTCAGAGCAAAGTTAAAGCTATCTGCACATTTTACTAGAATTATGGCTGAAAATGTACTACAGGTAAAAGAGATGAGGAAAACATGAGAATAACCTGGAGCTCTAGAACTCCTAGTTTAACTTATAAATGATTATCTCTGCTAAAGTAAAGCTTGTGCATATTTAATTGATAATGATATGTTAAGTGCTTATATTATAATTGACATGCATAGATACCTAATTCATATATGAGACCCTGTTGTAGGTTAACATTTATCTCTATACAAGTTCTCATAAGCTAGAGAATTAACAGTGATTTCAATCGTCTCTCTCTTACTCATACTCATATACAGGTTATGCTATTATGTTTTCCAGATAATTAATGTCCCCTGTCTATATAGAACATGATTTGATTTCCTTTAAAGATAGCTAATGAGATAAAACAGGCACTATGAACCAGTTAAATCAACCACCTAATCTTGCACATGAAACATTAAACAGAAAGGAAGCATCTGCAATTAGCAAATTGCTTTGATGTGACTAAATATCTGGCTGTCTGCATCATCAGCATCGTGGGTCTAAGTCCCAGATGAAGCTGCTGATCTAGACGTGCTGAATGTAAATAGAATGGGCTCGTGTTTTCTCATGTAGCTCACTTCTTGAGGATGGCAGTTCTATTTGATTTGGGGGACTCAGGGGCTGTAGACAAAGTTCGGAGAGGGAAGGGGGATAGGGAGAAGTGGTCCCACTGTCCATCTGAAAGATCTTTGTTTCCTTCCTGGGAAGAAACAGTGCACATTTCCAAAATGTAGACGGGCAGAAGCATGTTGCATTGCCAAACAAGATGCTGAAAATGCAGAACTGGCCAGGGGATGGCCATTCCCTCTGTATACATTCAACATGTAGTTACCAATTAAATATACATGTACTTTATTTTAGCAGAGATGGACAATCATTTATTAGTTACACTAGGAGTTCTAGAGTTCCAGGTTATTCTCATGTTTTTCTCATCCAGATCTTATCCGAAGAGGGGACTGGCCATCAGGTCAGTCTAACATGGATCTGAAAAACTCACGTACAGACTTCTTCACTGTCTGCTTGACAGAATTCCAAGATTTACTCAGGAAGTAGATGGAAGAACACACCTTCTCTTTCCCAAAGGCACAGGTGTGACTGTGGGGAAAGCCATATGGAGAGGACAATGGACGTAAAGAAAAAACTTTTAACATGTAAAATGCTCATTTGGGAAAATAACATTAATTTTTTTTTTTTTAACTACATGTTAGTCACTGCTTTGGTTGCTTTGCATGGGTCATCTCATTTAATTGTTTCCAAAACACATGTGCAGGATGTATTATTTTTATCACTCTAATTAACAGATTTTTATCACTAATTGACTGATGAGGAAGCAGAAGCAGAGAAAGGTCTGACACCCTGCACAAGCTCACCTGGTCCCTCACCTCGGTAGATGGTGGAGCTGGAATGTAAGTGCAGGAAGCCTGGCTCCAGCATCCATGCTCTGCGCCACTACACTGCAGCTGCCACGAGGATTCCTAGGGTCAGAAGACCTGCTGCTTAATAAAAAAAGACAGGATAAGATTGACCTAATGGGAAAAAGCAACTTCATGAGCATTTTGGAAAGCAGCTAGATTTATGGGGGAACTGATCATGATGTCCAGGTACTGAAAGTGAAGACTTCCAGTTGTGATCACTATGGGGAAAGTAACCCCCACTAAGCGATTAGGAAAGAGAGGGGGGACAGCTAGAGCCGTGGACATTTGGCAGGCTGACACTACAGCTGAGTTGCTAGGTGCCAGGCATTCTCAGGAGCATCATCTTTGGTCCTCTTGACAACACTGGGAGGTAGATGTTAAAGCCCTATTATAAAAATTTAATAGACTTTGTTTATTAGAGAAATTTTTTCTGTACAGAAAAATTGTGCAGATAGTACAGAATTCCTATATATACCCCTCCCCTCAGTTTCTCTTATTATTAACATCTTGCATTAGCGTGATACCTTGGTTACAATTGATGAGTGGATATGAAGCGCAATTATGAGCTAAAGTCCATTTATATTAGGGCTCACTCTTTGTGTTACATGGTTCTGCAAGTCTTGACTAATTCGTAGTGTCATGTAGCTACTAATGCAGTATCATACAGAATAGTTTACTGCCCTAAAAAAATCCCCTGTGCTCCACTCATTCATCCCTCTCTGTTCCCCTTCTCTCTGTCAACTGATTTTTTTTTAAACTGTCTCTGTAAGTTTTGCCTTTTCCAGAATGTCATATAGTTGGAATCATACCATATGAAACCTTTTCAGACTAGCTTCTTTCACTTGGCGATTGTGCATCTCAGGTTCCTCCATGTCTTTACAAAGCTTGATGGGTCCATTATCTCTGTCACAGAGTACTATTCCATTGTGTGGAAATACGACAGTGTGTTTCTCCATTCACCCATTGAAGGACATCTTGGCTGTAAAGCCCCATTTTTTTAATGAGGAAATGGAGACTCAGAGAACTTATCATGTGTCTAAGTTCCTGCAGCTAGAAAGAGGTAGAGCCAGACCTCCTGGTCCAAGACTAGGGCTTTCCTCCCCCACGACGGCTGCTTGAGGGGGATTAGAAAAAACCAGGTGGGCAGCAGGTAATGGTGTAAACTGAGGCACTTGGTTGGTCGAACCACATGTCTCATTTTCCTTCTGAAGTTGTCCAGCTATATTATCATTGGGCAAAATACATGCTTCTGGGAGAACTAGCCCCAGCAGAGTCACATAGCTCCCGAAAAGTGAGAGCTCTGCATATAGAAAAGTTGTTCAGGAAAGACAAATACTCTATATCCTGGGCCCTGGGTTGACAAAGTGAAATATCTTGGAAGCATTGGCCAACAGATTACCACCGAGGTAGCATTGTTCTCAGGAGCCCTGCAAAGGACTGCAGCCAATTACCATCCAAACTCCCTGCAGGACCTTCATCCCTCTCATTCCTGTTAAGGGTCCAACCCCCTGGGGAAGAAGGCAGTTCTGCCCTACTGTGAATGAGGTACCGAGAGCCAAGTGAGAAGGTGAGAGGCAGAGGAAAAGAAGATGAAAGGGCGAGCAGGATGGGGCTGATGCCAGTAGAAGGCGGTCTTCCCTAAACGAAGCTGCTGTTTCCTTCTACACAGAGGGGCCCGCACGGCTGTAACCCTCTCGGTCTGCAGTGCTCTCACTCCGGGAAGCAGAGTGGTGGTTGGTAGTGAGTCTGTGAAACCCATCTCCTTCCTCTCCTCTCGTCTTCTTTTAGTAGTGAGTGGCCAGATGCAGAACGCTCCCATCCTTCTCTCTGCAGTACCTGTGACAGGAGGCCTGTCCCAAGCGGAAGGCCTCTGACCATCCAGCAGCAGACTGTGCCTGTGGGCAGGGGTGGGGTGGGTAGAGGTCTGTTCGTCTCCATGTTCAGCACTAGAAAGCATCATGAGCAGGTAAAAAAGCCACATTCTCTAGTATCAGCTTTGCCAGTGACAAAGGTGACATTTTGGTTTTCGTCTGCTTTAGTATTTTATCTATTTCAAGTTGGTTCCAAATTTATGAGGAGAAGGAAAGTGATATTTTTTGGGTGCTCATCAAACCCAATTCATGGGAAATCAGACCACCTTTATCCGTTTACAGATTCCTTATTTATGGCTTTTTCCCCAAGGATTTCTTGAGCTTTGACAAGAAGAGAAGGAGTGAGGAGACAGAGGGTGACAGAGGTTTGAGAAGTGTTATCAATAATAAATGTAACTACTATAGCCTCACTGAATCCTTATGAACATTATTGTGATTACTGTGATTATTATACCCATTTTATAGACAAAAAGCAGAGGAAGCAGAGGAGCTTGCCCAAGGTCATGTGACTAGGAAGCACATCTGATTCTGGCTGGTTCCAAACTCTCTGCTTTCCCACTGTGTTTCTCCGAGAAGTGTTACATCTTCTTTCTCAATGTTCTTTTCATCTCCCGTTCCCTCCCATCCCTGCTGCCATGTTCCCCATCTCTGGCTCATGTCTGGCTTGTCACCCTGGGTCCCCTCAACCTCTAGCCTTCCATTGAGTCCATTCTGCACACTACTACTGCAAGACTAGCCCACTACATTCAATACATGCCTTTCCAGATCCAAGATCATTCTCATTCGTTTCATTAGCTCCCAAAATATGACTGTCCCTTGAAGAGAGAATACTCATAGATCATTCTACTTTGGAGCCCCGGATCTGACCTGGTATGAACTATTCATACTGAAGTCTGTATAAGTCATCTCACCCTTCTTTGAATAATAGCACTTATCTCCCCCCTCCCATGACAGTTACTACAATCCACTCAATAATCTTATTTCTTAATGTGGAATTGTAAACTGTCCCCTTGTGGGACCACTACATACCCTACGATACTTTCTTGTCCTTGGGCTTCTCTGTAAACTTCTCAAGGGAGATCACAGATGTATCCCCTGAGGCCAGCAGAGTGCAAGGAAGATAAAAATTGCCCCACAGATACCTGTTAAATGATTTAAATGAGTTCCCTTTTGCATTTCTTACAATATTAGGCATGATACTTCCAACTTAATATGTGGTCCTTAAATGCTTTTGAATAAATGAAAAAATACTTATTTAATTACTTCAAACAGATAAAGTATTGATCTTGCCTCTTTCCTAAATACTTCAGCCAAACTATAGAAATATGATTTGAAATTTTGTTACCTTTTTTTTTTGGCAAGTGGCTCCAAGTGTTGTGTTGGGACCTTCATTTTCAGTCCAGCTCCGTAACTTTCACTAGGTGTCGATTCTTGGGAAAATTAAACTATGTATGGCTTGTTTCCTTCCTGGGAACAATAATAGTAAGGTTTTTTGGTTTTTTTTTTAAGTGAAGATAAAGAGTCATTTTATTAAAATGCTTAGAATAATGCCTAGCTCAAAGTAGACACAAAATAAATATTAGTTATTATTATTGTTGATAGAACAATCACAGTGAATGATACAGGCACTTTAGATGCAGCATATTTTTTAAACTACAAGGGATAGGAAAGATTTGTTCTTGGATTTCTATCTTACAGGCTGTCACCATCTGAGATCCTTTTACCTTCTTCTCTGCCTTAACCGCTGTCTTTAGTCTTCAGGGATTTTTGGAGACTTGCTGAGGTTTTTGCTCTGATGAGAATGTTTTGATTTGGGGGAACAGCCTTCTTTGGGCAAAGCCACCTCCAAGTGGTTTTTGAAGCCTGTGCTAAGCAGATAAGGGTTCACTGGATTAGCAGTGGGAGTAGCAATGATGGTATGATGTGGAAGATAGCAGAGTAGTTAGCAGTCACTGGAATTTAGAGTTAGATGGAAAAATACAATACTCTGGTTAAACAATGTTTAGTTCTTCAAGTAGGAGATGGAACACTGGAGAATTGAAAAGAGAAATTTCTAGGTCTCTAGGAGAAAAAAACAGACAACCTGGAAGGTTGATACTGATGTTATCCTTGCATTTCCTAAGAGATATTTAACAAGAGAACCTTTGCTGATTAACTTCCAGGCATTCATTGGTTACCCTAAGATACATCCATACTTACTGTTTTTAGGTGAATTATACCATTCTCAGAGAAACTAGGGTGAAGCCCACAAAGGTACCCAGTGGAACCAAGATCAGGAAGAGTGGTCAAGAACTCAGTACAGTGGTACTGTGGCAATACAGAGCAAAGGCTTTAAGATGTGTATCTCCTTCCTCTTTTTTCTGAGATAGAAAAAAATTAAAATTTATTTCCAATTTTAGTATCGCCACTGCAATTTCCCTTAAGTTGACCTTGAGATGCCTGCTAAATACCTTGTGGTTTGACGAAAACTTCAGTTCTTAGGCTAGAAAACAGTCAAATTTATTACTGGTTTATTTAGGTCATAGCCTTCCTTCTGAATCCTTTTGAAATTAATCATTTCTCCTGTAGGTATTATGGTCAAGCACATGATATGTAGTTACCACAGCAATTGATTTCAAATGAATTAGGCAGAGGAGCAATATTCCAACATAATTAAAACATGCAAGGATATAATTTATATGATGTTTGCAACTGGTCAAAATGGGTTACCTATTAATGTTATAATACTGGGATTAATAAAAGTAGAAGAGTCTTGATCATTTTTTTTTCAGGTTTTAGCTCAGTCAATAGAAACTGATGATCAAGCACTTAAGATTGGATAAGATCATAAAAATGTGTGTGAAAACAAATTGTAGGTTCTTTAAATTATGTCTGTATAATTTGAAGGGAATATAGAGGAAGACATCTACGGGGTATATTACTTAGACTTGTGTTGTCCAATATGGTAACTATATAAATTTGAATTAATTAGTACTAAATAAAACTAAAAATTCAGTTCCTTAGTTACACTAACCACACTGCAAGTGCTCAATAAGCATGTGTGGCTACTATCTACCATACTGGACAGCACCCATAAGGAACACTTCCATCATCACTGAAAGTTCTATTGTAAAATACTAATCTAGATAGCATCGATGGATCAGGTTCCCCTTCTCTGGGATGAAATTAGCTAAATGCAAATGTTAAAAGGGATTTTTCTCTTTCCTTGTGCTGCAGAGTAAGTTCTGCCAATTCTCCCTTTAAAAAATATATATATATATCTTCTTTAACCTACACTTTCATACCTAAGAATTCCTTCTGAAAATATATTTGTATAAGTGGGCAAGTCTCAATGTAAGAGGAAATTTACCACAGCAAATCTAATAGTAAATCATATAAAGTATTTTAAGTATCCGATAATAGAGGATTAGCTCAATAAATTTTGGGACATCTGTCAATTGAATGATATAGGCCATTTAAAACAATAATGTAAATGTATGTTTAGTGACACAGGGAGATGCTTATGCCATATTGTTAAGGAAAAGAACAATATGTAAGTTTTGATCGTGCTGTAAATGTATGTATTATACTTGTGGATATGATTGCCTGGAAGGGTATTTGCTAAAATGTTAATAACAATGACCTCTGAGTGTATTCAGATAAATTTTAAAATATTTATCTGTATTTAAATTTTTTTCTACAGAGTATTACGTGTATGATAAAAGTAAAAAACAAAAACATAAACAGATAATCCAGTGAGCAGAATGTCTGGGCTCCCATCGAGAGGCTGACATAGGACTGAAGAAGCAGCTGTTTTGGTCTCAAACCTAGAGGTGAGTACATATTTTGCCTGAGATAATTCTCCTTTCCAAAGAGTAACTGGGGTGTTTTACTAAAACTGTGCTTCCCAGACCACGTGCCTCATCAAATTGGTAAAGAATTAGCCATTTAAAATACCTCTAATGAGTAAACAGGCAAAATGGTCAAAATAACACCTTAACCCATCTCCCCCACTGGACAGTCAGCTTCATGAAGAGCAGGGCTCGTATTTGCTAGTTTGCATCTACCTCAGGTACTTACAGGGTGATCGACCCTCAGTGGATGCCTTATATTTACCACGGAAAGAGAGAAAAACAGCATTAATTAGTTACTCAATAGATGCTCAGCTGAACTATATCCTTTATCATTTAGAGTTCTAACATGTGGCATAAACTCATCTCTTTATTGAGATACATTTCACTGGTCTACTCATAGTTAGGAGAATTAATCTTATTTACTGTTGGTGGGTTATTTCAGTTATCCATGAGAGAATAAAATCTGCCACTATGTCAAAATAGTGAAAGTAACTTGAGAATTACATGCTTGGTGATATCTTTACCCAGTTTTTGTTGTTGCTTTTTGGAGGTCTTTCCTTTCTCTCCTTTTTCTGTCTTAAAAAAGTTCAATACATTTAAAAAAAAATGATAGACCCTAAACTATTTCTAATTTCCTGAACTGTGAACCAGTATTACCAGTTGCCCTCTGGAGATCCTATACGAATGTCTCATAAACACCTCAGACCCTAAACTGAACTCAACATATAATCCAGCTTCTCATCCTCACTTTCTTGACATACAAATGGTGCAATATCTCTTCAATTCCCTGGGCAGACACTTAGAATCATCCTAAGTCCCTCACTGAATTCGTCTACTGAGTAAGTCTCAAAGACCTATCGAGTCTACCTGCTAAATAACCCGGTTCTATCCACTTTTCTCTGTTCCCTCTGCAATTCATTGATTTGACAAATACTTAGTAAGCAGCTTCCATGCTCCAGGCACTGTGCTATGCACTGGGTGAACAAAATCTCTGCCCTCCGGGAGCCTGTAATGCAGCAGGAGAGACAGGTGATAAACAAGGCTATCTCGTGTAACAATTTTGGGGAGTGATAAATGCAGTGAAGATAAAGCAGAGGGTTATGGGAAGGGAGTGTGTTAGGTAGGATGGTGAGGCTTTATGGAGTGGGTATTTGTGCGGGCAAACTTGAAAAATGTGGAGGGTGAGCCATCTGAAGATCTGGGAGAAGAGTCACTCTGGCAGAGAGGGGGGAAAAGGCAAACATCTGGGGTGGGAAAAATTTTAGTGTGTTCTAGAAGGCTAGTGTGCCTAGAGTAGAGTGAGTGAGGCAGGGTGAGGAGGTTGGAGAGCCAGGCAGGGGCCAGGCATACAGGGGATGTCTACCAAAAGGAAGGAGTTGAGATTTTTCCTACCTTTGATGGGAAGCTATTCAAGGTCTTGAGGAAGGGAATGACATCATTTGATTTACATTTTTCAAAGACCACGCTGACTACAGTGTAGAGAAGATTGTTGGAGGGCCAGAGAGAAACCAGAAGATCCATTAGGGAGCTATTGAAATCTGGGTAAGAGATGAGGGTGCTGGTAGCTGTAGAGCTGGTGAAAAGTGACCAGATTCAGGTATGTTTTGAAGGCAGAGCCAGAAAGACTCATAATGGATGGAGAGGATGCTAGTGAAGGAAAGAGAACAATCAAAATGACACCTTGGTATTTAGCCTGAGCCAGATGCCTCGATATAATTTGTTAAACAATTCATCTTTTTGCCTATCAGGAGAAAATTATCTTTCTCATAATATATGTTACTTTCCTTGTGAATTTGGATTAATTTCTGGGTTTTCTATTCTGTTTCTTTGACCTATTGCTGAACCAGTACCACACTCTTTCAGTTTCTAATTTAAAATTAAAATTATTCATGTGTTATAAATTTATATGTTATGTAATATATTATAAATAAAATTATCAATATATAATAAAATTAATTTTATAATCATTCTTATTTTGAGCTCTGTCTTGGTTATTTTCATATTAATTTAGAAATAAATTTTAGAATTACTTTTATCAAGTTTCTCAAAAAAAGATCTGCTAGAATCTGATTGTTTTTGTTATTGTACTTACGGCTTAGTTTAGTCTATAATAACATTTAAAACTACTCTTTTTCTTTCCGTGTTTACAATGTCCTTCTGTAAAGTTTTATTAATTTCCTTAATACAAAGTATGTAGGCATTTCTTGTCATTTTTCCTTTTATGAACCAGAAACTACTTAATCTGTTATACTTTCTAACTAGTTATTGCAGGCAAGTAAGAAAGTTGTTACATTTGTATATTTGTATTTTAATCCAGACAATCTACTGAATTCTCTCATGTTTCTAATAGTTTTTCAGTTGATTCACTTGGTTTTTTTTCAAGACTATAATCTTTGTAATCTGCAAATAATGAATCTTATACCTCTTCCTGCCCAATATTTATGCTTCTCGTCTCATTTTCTCATCTAATTACATTGGTGAGCACTTCAAGGACAATCATTAAATAATCGTGGTGACAACAAGTACCCTTGTCTGGTTCCTGGCTTTAATGAGACTACTTCTAGATTTTCTCCTTTAAGTGTTATGCTGGCTGTCAGTTTGTGATGCACAAGATTTGTAGGAGGTATCTTTTTAAATATATGGCCTAAAAAGTTTTGTTCTATTATCACAATATTAAGAACTTTTAAAAAGCCATTTTGGGGGTGGGGGAAAATATTGAACTAATTCTGTGGTTTTAATTCTCTGATTTATTTATATGATAAGCTCTCAGTAGATTTTGCATTATTGAGCTGCCTCCAGAAGTCTGGAACTACCCTCAATTGATTTTAATATATTCTTATTTTATTCTACTATTTATATAGTAAAACATGCTAATATTTTATTTCATATTTTGTGTCTAATTCACAATGAGATTAGTCTATAGTTTTCTTTTCTATGCCATTTTTCTGATCCTTTGGTATCATTGTGGTGCCAGCTTTGTGAGAAGAATTCTTTCCTTAAAATCTGATACAATTAAATGACTTAACAACCCCACCAGTGCATGGGGAGCCATCTGGTCCTGGCCTTTGCACTGTAGTTCCTTAACCATTTTATGGTAGCTCTATAGGTTTTCTATCACTTTTTAAGAAAATAAAGTCTACAGTAGATTTATATATTTTTAGGAAATGATCCATATTACCCAGATTTTCAAATTCATTAGTACAAGATCATAAATATTGTGTGGGGTTTGCTTTATTCTCTTTAGATTTTTTTTAGGTGTTCATACCATTGACATTTATTGTTATAGCATGTAAGCTTGACCTTCTGTCAATCTTCATATCATATGTTGGAGTTCAATGCATTCTCTCAGCCTTCTTTGTTACCATCTTTTGTAACAGTAGCAGTTGTTCATCTAGAAGTCTGAACATTGGAAACATGCAAGCATCAGAACTGTTCTATGAGTCTGCACTGTCTTGGTGGCCCAGTACAAAGACATGTGCAAGAGATATCCAACATATGCAAGACAGAGAGATTATACTGGATGAGAAATAGTTTCTCGAAGTTATTTCATGTTGTAAAAACTTCATAAATTTCATTTGCAAAATGATAATTTGTTACTAAGAAGGAAATGCTTTCTATGTACATACTGATATATTTGAACCTCTGGTGTGGAGGGAGGGTTAGCCAAAATCCTATTCCTTTTCTCCTGTGGAACTTCTCTGACTCTATATGAATTTAGGCTAACCAGCATCAGGGAGCTGAATTCTGGCTGTATGAGTTCATCTTTGTTCTGCAGGCATAATCCTCTTCCTCTTTAAAAAAAAAATGGATTTGAAATATATTTTCTGAAGTTAATTTATATCAGAGAAATTTCCGGAAGCACTGCCTGGGTCTGTGGGGGCAAGTTGAGCATTAGCACCCCTCCTTGAGGCTTCATTTCAACACTCCACAGGTCCGTTTACAACCTGTACTTTGAATCTGATTAGTTGCATAATAACTCCTGACATTTTTATACAGTGTGGCACCTTTCTTTGGATGAGCTTAAAGTGTTTTACAGCCATTATCCTATTAACCCTCACCCTAGGGAGTGTTGGGGGTGGCATAGAATATGTTATTATCTTTCTTTTCTAGAAAGGACATGATGGCACAGGAAGTCAAGGAATTTGAGCAACAGTACACACAAAGTTTAGTGGAACCGGGTATTCAAACAGGTTTCACGGAGAGGATTTTGTTGTTCTGGTGTAAACCTGCTTCCCTCTATCAGCAGGTACCAAATAGGCAGAGTGGTGAGACTGAAGGTTATTCTTTTGTCAAAAAGAATTGGTTTAAAAAAAAAAAAAAAGAATGGGTTAATATATGCTGGGAGGAAGGAGCAGATGAGTTAAGTTAAATCATCCAGGGTGACAGAGCTGTTGAATAAACTTCTTCAAACAGTATGCACATGTAATTCATGCCTACTTTACTACGTGGTAAATGCTGCAAAATGCAGTGGGAGAAACCCAGGAATTGCTCTGCTTGGCACAGTGTAGGTACTAAATGCTACATATTTGTTGAAGAAAAGAAGGAAGGAAGGTGGGAAGAAAGAAGGGAAGATAAGATATTATTCCCATTGTGGAGGAGCTTACAACTAGGGAGGGAAAAACACTACAAACTAATATAAAGAACAATTATGTGCTGAACTTGGGAATGTGGTCCCTTGATGCAACAGGAGCACAGAGAAGGAAGAAACCTCTGTGGCCTGGAGTGATCATAGAAACGTTGTAGTACATGGAATCTGAATTAGCCCTGGAGAGCAGACAGATTCTGGAGAGGTGAAGAGAAGGGGGAGATTATCTTTGAAAGTGCAAGGGCCTGACTAGGCTGATGGTAAAGGGTATATGAAGGAAGGAGTGCTTCTTTAAAAGTGTCTTTTTAAAGGAAGAAGTGGGTTTTGCAAGATTGGAAAGAGGGATGGTTTCTTTCAGTTGAGACTGTGGAGTGTCTGCAATCTACCATACGGTAAAGAGGAACAATCAAAGGAAACTCCTAGACAGGGAGGCTGAAAGAGTGCCACTGTCAAGAAGGAAGCTTGTGTTTTGGAGGGTTGTTAATTTTTGAGTGTAGAATAACTTCACTTGTCTTACTTAGCACATTTATTTGAAATTTTATGGATGCCATAATCTGATCGGAATGTTTGTTTCTCCTATAAAGGTGAGATGAGCTCACAACCGTCTTCTGTTATCACTGTAATGATATCTCTTTTTCACTATTTTTGTATTTTTTAACTCAGTTTAGTTAGTGAAATATATATATGTATGTATGTATTTACCATTATTAATGTTATTACATTTATTTTTACTGTTACTCGGTTTTAATGATGACTGCTGCATCCATTACCATCCCATCTCTTAACACGGTCCATATCTGGCAGAGATTTTCCTAGCAACTTTCTTCCTCTGACCTTGGTTGAACAAGTAGAATTATATATTTTGCAAACAATTATTACTGTCTTTTGGAATTTTCTACATCTTCAGGACTCAAAACTCTTGTTTTGTTTAGTGTTCTCCTTCTCTTCCACAAAACAGAGGTGAAGTTTCAGAAGCTGAAATCTCTAGTCCCACATCACATTGCCCTCAAACTAGAAGGAGACAATAGAAATAAGAGGGGAAAAAATTAACTCAACATTGTAGGAAATGCATGTCAACCCAAGCAGGAGATTTCAGGTTATTAAAAGATGGTATCAATTATTCAGAGTCTGAAGAAGGCAGGAGAGAGTCCAGCTCCAGATCTGGAAGCACTTTGAACTCTGAGGACTCTGATGAGGGCAGCGAAGTTAGCAGTATTAATATGCACCAGTGCAGAAAAGTAGAATCTATAGATTTGCAGCCCAGTCCCAGGTATAATTGCGGGGAGAGGGAACACATGAGCAAGACCCTCAGTTTGCTGCATTTCAAGCTTCCCAAGTGTGCAGCAGCAGGGGGGAAATATTTAGAAGAAAGACTGCAAGAATTTGTCTGAAGTTCATTTCCCATTTGCTGCCTTTCTGTATAGTGTAGAGCCTGACTGAGAATGAGGTTCATATCAAATTCCTCTTTCTCTTTGCTCTTTGAAAGTTCCCAGTTTAATACGGGTGCAGGCATTATCAAACATCTGTTTTAATTACAGCCATTGTTAAGGTAGTTAATCAGTTGTCGTCTCTCACCAGCCAAAATCCTATATTGCTGAATTTTTGTACAATCAAAGATACAATAAATATAAAAGGAATTCTTGTATATCAGCACAAAAAAAAATGCATACAACTTCTTTGCTCACTGATGCAACCAAAACACCCAGGAGTTATTATAATGTGCATTCCCCTGACACAGACTTTTATTTCATGCAAATGACTGTGATTAAGATTCAAATACTTTTTTTTCCATTTTCACACATTACTTAATCAATGTGAAGTACTGTGTAAAAAATTACATCTCTTCATAACAGTGATTTTGACCAAGTCAAGTGTTGCTCCTAGAATTATAATCCAGACTTATGATTCAATTATCATTTAGAGACTTTCTAAATTCAAATTAAGTTCACTCTTTCCTCCTCCTCCCAAGACTGCAAACTTAATATCAGTATGGATCATTTGTAAGGTGTGATCAAAATAACTTTCCATTACAAGGAAATACACAACTCCATGTGTGAATTTTCCCTTACTTGCAAAAAAGCACAGCAATCAATAATACCTGGTCATTAAAATGTATGAAATGCCCAAAGTACAGTCTATTTTTCCATTTATGTTACACTTAGCTTTTAGGCTGAATAATAGTGACACTCCCCAGAACACTTATCTATTTAAACTTACCTGGAACAGTTGTACAAACTGCCATTTAAAAAGTTAAAAAAGAACCCATGAAATACTTAACGTTTGGCATCTCCATATGATGATTTAACTATTGGACATTCAAAAGCACATTCTTATAGGAATGTATTGACGAGGAATGTATAAAATAAAGTAGGATTCCAGAAGCCTCTCATACAACTATAAAACATTGATCTCTTTATAGTTTACTGCACCCAAGCCAGAAGCTGAATCTTGTTTTGTTATTGTTTGTGACTAGCTCTTTCTTACTCATCTTGCATTTCATTTGTACTAGAGGAAAAATTAGATTTTGCCAATGACAAGGTTTGCATTATTACCAAATACTATCCACATCCATTTTCTTAAAATATGTTTTTCAGCCTCTGAGTTGAAAATAAAATCTAATTTTAAATTGTTTTTTTTTCTTTCAACACTCACCGAAAATTCCTCCTTTTGTGTCCAATTGCAGTAAGCAGAGAAAATTACTCATCTTTTATTCTCCATGGTTCCTAGAACACAATGCTATCTCTATGCCAGAGTTGAATTTGAATAATTTTTTTGAGAGAAGTAGAATTTGCATTTGGTAGAGTTTGATGAATTCAAACAGATAATGTTTGAATCTGGATATTCATTTTTGAAAGTTGTTTCTTGAACATTCTTATAGAGATGTCCCACCTCTTCTGCCAGATAAGGGTGGAGAGACCTTGGCAGTTAGTCCATGTGAGTGTCACAGGAAAATGGGGCACAAGAGGTTGGTCATGTCCCACGTCTCCAGCGAGTCCCTGAGATGCACCCCGTCCAGTGAGGGTCCTTGGCTTTGCCCAGCGAAGAATTCAAGAGCAAGCCATAGTAAAGTGGAATTAGATTTATTCAGGGAGGTATCACACACCCCATAGACAGAGTGCAGGCCGTCTCAGAAGGCAAGTGAGGCTGCCCCAGAGCATGGGGTCCTCTAGGAAAGTGAGAGTGGCCCCAGGGTGCAAGGGTGATTCATTTTTTATGGGCTTGGTAATATCATATGCTAACAAGTGGCAGGTTTTTTCCAACTATTTTGGGGAAAGGGTGGGGATTTCTAGGAATTGGGCCATCACCTACTTTTTGGCCTTTTATAGCCAGCCTCAGAACTGTCATGGTGCCTCTGGGTGTGTCATTTAGCATGCTAATATATTGCAATGAGTATACAATGAGGTTCAAGGTCTACTGGAAGGCAAATTATCTGCCATCTTGGGCATAGTTGATTCTAACCAGTTTATGTCCTATCCTCAATTGCTGTGACATTCTCTTCATGATTCTGCCCTGCCCCCTTCCCTCCTGTGTCATGAGGGTCCCAACTCATAGAGGCCAGTTAGAACCAAAAGTCTAGTCCTGAATTTACCAGAAGACAGGGAAACAAACATCTGTGAGATTGAAGTAGTTCTACAAAGGAGGAATTATGAAATGTGGATTTGTCTAAGAAGTCAAGGTAGCATTCCATAGGAATATGGGTAGCCAGCCATGTCTGGAGTTTTTGAAGCCAGAACTGGGTCATCTGAAGTCAGTCCTGGCTACTTAAAGAAAACCAAAAGGACAATTCTTATTTATTCTGATCCTATTCAGGAGGTTCTGAGTGGGGGTGCTTTAGGATAAAGCTTTAGGGGGAAAAAAATGAGATTGCATCAGAGACTGCTGGCTGGGTACTGATATCTAATCTTTCTTATTCCACAGTAATAGAATTTTTTTTGTTGGGCTGCTCAAAATAAAGGCTACAATTCCCAAGTGACCTTGTAGTTAATAGTAGACCCATCATTAAGTTCTGGCCAATGGAATATAAACAGAGTAGAGGTCCAGAATTCCTTAATCTGAATTCTTGGGGCCAGATGGTTTGGAATTCAGATTTTTCCAGATTTTGAAGGTGAAATGAAGTATGTACTGCTTATTATGGAATATCTCCATTGGAGTCAGGGCAGCACTTCACCATCAACTGCTGCAAAGCCTAAGATTTACTCTAAGTGGGATAAATAAAGATCATGGTCCCAAGTCAATTCAGGTCAGGTTTTAGCCTGAAATGTGTTTTTCTTGAAAATATATTAAAAAGTTTTATTTTTCAGATTTTTTTTGAGTTTCAGAATTATGTACTATGTGGTAACTTCTAGAAAACTGTAGAGACAGTTGACAAGTGTCTTTTGTCCCTTCCTTGTTCCTTCTTACATGCAGCCTTCTGGAATGTATGCTTCCTTAGACCATGAGGACTGCAGTTATAAAGACAATCTCAACTGCCCTTATTTGTTATTTTTCTCAAAGAGCTATTATCTTTTTGTATCTCATTTATTTTTATTTTTTTGTATATTGACATTTTATTTAAATTTTTTTATTGACTGAAAGACTCTTTAAATTCTATAGTGCTTTACAATTTTCAAAAGTTTCTCACACATGTTTTAATATAATGCCATAATAACCCTTTTTTTCCCCACTACTCCTAAATTGCTCCACCCCACTTTCCTCTCCCCACTGGTAACCACTAATTTGTTCTCTGTATCTGTGAATCTGCTTCTTTTTTGTTTTATTAACTAGTTTGTTGTATTTTTTAGATTCCACATATAAGTGATATCATATAGTATTTGTCTTTCTCTGTCTGACTTATTTCACTTAGCATAATTCCCTCCAAGTCCATCCATGTTGCTGCAAATAGTAAAATTTCATTCTTTTTTATGGCTGAGTAGTATTCTATTGTATATATGCACTACATCTTCTTTGTCCATTCATCTGTTGTACACTTAGGTTGCTTCCATACCTTAAGAGCTATAATCTTTAAATGTGAATATTGTCATATTTTGCTGCATAATTTAACACTGAACATATAATATGTGCAACACACTATGCTTAGTATCTCACTTAATTCTACTATCAATTCCACTTTACAGATGAGAAAACTGAGGTATAAAAATTTTTGTAACTTGGCCAAGACCCCCAGTCAGTATGTAGCAAAGCCAGGATTTGAAACTAAGATGCTTCATGCCAGGGTCCCTATGTTTGTCTATTTTACTATATCTGCCTTCTCTCAGTGGGATCATAGTCACCATATAAAAAACATCGGGACTCACTGTAGATACTTGGGTTAAGCTGTGTGTTTTCCTGTGGTTCTGAGTTGCAGTTTTTAGATGCCTTGTTGGAATATTGTTTTATTTCTGCCCCATTTTAGTGTGGCAAATTGTGACTTGTGATTAGCCAGCTTTCTCACCATGCCAACAATGAACAGCCTCCAAAGAGGAGGGCAAAGCCAGAAGCCCACTGTTCTTGATGATCACCCGTACAAGCACAACACCCTCATGAGGTAAAGCAGTGGTCAGAGTGGCTTACAGGTATCATATTTCATAGCCATCCTCCCAGCCCAATTAAAAGTGAATATAAAAATTTTTAGAAAAAATGTTTAAAGTGCATATAAATTTTGAAAAATGAGTTAACCTGTCATCTTGACCATACTTGTTGGGTGACACCTATGTCTCATTGGAGGTGTCACACACTCAGTGGCTGGTGACTTTTTACTATTAATACCTGAGTATCACAAAAAGTCACAATCTAAGAGCAACATAATCCTAGCTCAAACCTGAGACAACTTAGGAGTTATAAATGTTATCATAATCACATAACAGTCATTACAGTATTGGCATTCCTGGCACAATTACCCTAGAAACTATGGGGGGAAATATAACTTCTAATAGTAGGGAAGGGCAGTGCTAATGGAATTGGTTTTGACTCCAGAGAGATGTATGTATGACCAAGCCCTTCTCAGTTCCATAGCTTTGGTCCCGACTCATTAGAGTAACTGGATCTCAAGTATCAGTGTGGCAAATAAAGTAACATATTAACAACTGTTAAATCCAGGTGATGAGCGTATTGATATTCGTTATACTATTCCCCCTACCTTTGTGTTTGACAGTTTCACAATAAAATGTCAGAAAACAAGGGAAAAACCCATCCGAATGATAACTTTAAGAACTAGCTCCCAAATGGCATTATTTACCTGAAGTGATCCAGGCATTTAGCCCTAGACTGTCCAATACAGTAGCCAGTAGGCACATGTGACTCTTTACATTTCAATATAAGTCAATTCAAAATAAATTAAAGAAAAAATTCAGTCCCTCAGTTGCGCTAGCCACATTTCAAGTACTCACTAGTCACTGGCTATGTATTTTTTAACTATTTTTCAATTGTGGTAAAATATCATAACAAAATTTACCATTTTTAAGTGTATAGTTCAGTGTCATTAAGTACTTTCATATTGCTATGCAACTATCACCATTATCCATCTTCCGAGCTTTTAAAAAAGTTCTATGTATGTATATTTTTTAACCATTTTTTAACTGTGGCAAAATATGCATATGAATATATTAAGAAACTGTTGAATTTAGTGCTATTGTCTGTTCCCAGATTCCTCTGAAAATATTGGCTTGCTATTTATCACTTATGTTGATTGCTAAGAGCTAAGAGGTAGCAAAGACATAAGGCATGAGAAATTTAAGGAGAAACTTTTAAATTGTGAAACTTTGTATATTAACTCTCTTGTTTTTCTGGAAATGGAGAAGCAGGAAGAGCTTCACTCTTCAACTGTAGCAAAGAAACAAATCTCGCTCCACCCCTAGAATCCCCAAGCTCTGGTCCTCTTGAGCATAATTTGAGACGCACAGCTCTACTGAGCACAGGCAGTGAATCTGTCAGCAAACATTTGTGGAATGCCCACGGTGAGCCAGGCTCTCACAGGACCGTAAGGGCGAGGAAGATAGGCAAGGCACTTGTTTTTCATGGTGCTTCCTTTCTAGTGTGAGCAAACAGACTGCAAACCAACCAAATAACCAACCAACTAACCAACCAACAAATAAACCAAGAGGAATGAGATGATGATAAATGCTGTAAAGAATATGAAACACAATGATGTAATAGAGATCACCATGAATTTATATCTTATGTGTTGGGAACCTCCACTGACTCTAAGTTACATGTCACCTGTGGAAGCAAATTCCAAATTCGCTGTAAATGACCTAAAACAATGAAAATGAAATTCACCAAAAAGAAGTTTGAGTTTCAATACCTTGCTCTTTCTGCCTCCTGATTGTCATTTATTGGCTGGTTTTACTCAATTACTTACTTAATAAGCTTGGATAAGCTTCGGTCATACAAATTTGGTAATTGTTCTGGTAACTCATACCTTAATCTTATGTTTTAAAAAAATGACACCTGTAACTTTTGCAAAAGAGATTTATCCAGATTGATGCTGTCCTGCAAATAGAGCCCCAGGTTTTAAATGAATAAAGGAAAAATCTGAAAATATTTAGAGAAGAAAAGCTACAGATATGTCAGATAGCTTTGCATAGTGCCTGTAATTGTCTCCTCAAACCCAGTGAAGATGTGGAGCGATGCAGGTTAATATTTCTACTGACTTTTCCTCCAGTGCATAGAGAGAGCAATGCTTCTCAAGTTTCACCTGTACTCCAGGGGCAAACACAAACACAGGAGCAAGCCTCTTAAATTTTAGAGCAGACTTGTATGAACAGGAGGAAGGTAATATGATTCAGTGTAACTTTCCCCCTTTCAAAAAGAAATAAAGCCAAGCATTTCCTATGGTCCCATAAAGTTCACCATCTTATAACTTCTATATACCTAAATCTAATACTTCTCAGTAGAAAAATACATGTATGACAAGAAATATTTGGTTTTCATTGAGTAAAAGTTTAAATTAGCTGAGGGAGCAGTGTTATAACTGTCCACATAAAAAGAAATGAACCAGTTTGTCGGTGTTTAAGAGTGAAGTGCAAACGGCTTCAAGTTCTGATCTTAACTGTAAAACCTTAATCATTTTCAAGCCTTCTTGATTATACTGCCTCTTGTCTATACACTTCAAAGTTTCAGCCTTGAAAACAGCCTGGGGCAAAAAGCAGTTTATACAAGGAGGGCCAGAGAATGTGGCTTTCAATTACTCTACTTTTGGGGTGACTCTCTAATGGAGATGATGATTTTGAGTGGATTTTAAATGGTAGTGACAGTAGGGTAGTGGTCAATATTTATTTGTAAGTTTTCTTAATTAGTTGGCATGATATTTCAGTTTTATATACCTCTTAAATTTTAGAGAAGTAAAGTCCCAAACTCAGGTTTAGAAAATTGACTCTAATACAAACACCTTTTAGAAACTCATAAGGATTTTTCAGTGTTAATGATAATGACACTAATGACAAAACCTAACATTGATTGTACACTTACTGTGTGCCTAGCACTGTGCTAAGAGCTTACCTTATATTTTCCCACAAAATTCTCATGACCATCTCCACGTTAGTCATGAAAAAATCAAGAGTTCGAGAAACCCAGTAGTCAGCTAACGCATGGGCCAGCGATGCTGTTGTGTGTCCGACGTTGGCAACGAGATCAGGGGGCTTTGGGAGTTTCCAGCTTATCATAGCAGTCTCCTCCAAGCCACATAAAATTAACATTTTGTCCAAGTCAGAGCAGTGTGGCTGCTAAGCAGTTGCAGACTGCACTCCTAAAGGCCCTCCAGGTGGACACTCTGGAGTTGTCATGGTAGGTGCACATGCCCATTAGCATCAAGTTCCCATTTCATCAGTGCCCATCATGTTTGGAACACTAGATTCAGACACTTACATAATGAAAGGGACGAAGGAGGCCTGGGAGGAACCCAAGGAAGGGTGGCAGTGTGGAATAGGGAGTGGGACAAGACCAGCCCTGGCGGTCAGGCACAGCTGCCTTCTAGTCTCGGGTCTTAAATGCATTATTTCCTTGGCCTTAGACAACTTATCTAGTACACCTGAACCTGAATTTATTGGATGTAAATTGAGAGGTTTCACTTAATGATCTTTTAAGTTCCTTGTAACTACAAAATATAATGTTCTGTTTTCCAAGAACCTAAAACCCAGTGGGATAATGAGACACGCTCAATATTTAGAAATGTTTTTAAACCTTATATTGTAATTGCTTTGATGTGTTTTTTTTCTCCACTAGATCTTGAACCTGAGGGCTGTGGACATATTCTTTGCATCTTCCCTGCAGCTTGGCAACAGGTAGGCATGTTAGGAGCCTCATAAATGTTTCTTACATAAGTGAATGAATAACATAATGAGTGAGTATATGAATGAACATATCAGTTTAATTTCTCAAGCAACAATGTATAAATGATGACACCCTGCATCTTCTAATGTTAATGTTTGTGTCTCATTTTTATATCATTCATCTCCAAGAGCCACTCCAGGTTTTGCAGAGTCTGAAATTAATACAATTTAAAGTTCCTTCTTTAAGAAGAATTAAAAATCGAAAATATAAAATTAGGTACTGCATCCTTGAAGGGACCTTTCCAACTGAAGAGTCCTGAAGTGTATATTTTACTGGCTTCTTGGTCAGTCCACTCCTGGCAACAGGTCCCCTCCTGCATTCTGCTCCAGGCATACCCACCTCCTTGCTTCCTCAAAAGCTTGCTCCTACTTAGTGTCTTAGCAAGTGCTCCTCCACCCCCATCCCCAGTCGTCCTCTACCACAGCTCTCTGATCATTTTTTAAAATTGTGGTAAAATATACACAGCATGATATCGACCATTTAGCTATTCGTAAGTGTACAGTTTGGTGGCATTAAATACAATCACAGTGTTGTACAGCCAGCATGGCTGTCTATTCCCAGAACTTTTTTTTTTTTATCATCCCCAGCATAAACTTTTACCCATTAGATAATAACTCTTTCTACCCTTCTTCCCTCCCAGCCCCTGGTTACCTCTATTTTACCTCCTGTCTCTATGAATCTGCCTATTCTAGGTACCTCATATAAGTGGAACCATATAATATTTGCCCCTCTGTGTCTGGCTTATTTCACTAAGCATAATGTTTTTAGGTCCGTTCATGTTGTAGAATACATCAAAATGCAATTCTTTTTTATGGCTGAATAGTATTCCATTGTATACATATACCATATTTTGTTTATCCATTCATCTGATTTGAGTTGTTTCCATCTTTGGGATATTGTGAATAATGTTGCTATGAACATTGATGTACAATTATCTATTCAAGTCCCTGCTTTCTATTCTTTGGGATAGAAATCTAGGTGTGGAATTGCTGGGTCATATGCTAATTCTGTGTCTAACTCTTTGGGAAACCACCAAACTTTTCTATAATAGCTGCACCATTTTATATTCAAACCAGCAATGTATGAGGGTTCTAGTTTCTCCATATCCTCACTAACACTTGTTCTTTTCCAGTTTTTAAAAATTATACTACATCCTACAAGGTGTGAAGTGGTAGCTCATTGTGATTTTACTTGATCTTTTTTCATAGCCTTTAACATTACATGCAATGGTATTTTCAATTTTTGTTTTCTTCCCTTGGTTTACTAGTCTAGAAATCCAGGAAGGCAGGACCTCTTCCAGTATGTTCACTTCTATATTTTCACCTTCAAAACTGTACCTGTCACATGTAGACATTCTGTTGAATAATTGAATGAACGGATGGTCTATTGCTGTGAACTTGTTTGTCCTAAGATCAATGTTTAAACAATAGCACATGAACCACATAACTAGGAACTAGTTATTTGTTTCAGACATGAGAAAAATCCTTCTGGTAGCCTTGAAGCAATGGGCACAGTTATCTTAGGACTTCTAAAAGTGCAGACCAAACACAGTCAATGAAAAGATGTGTTGTAAAAGATGTATATCAACCTCAGTAATTAGAATTGGAATTCAAAGTGAATCAATTAATAATTTTCACAAAGCCTGTGTGGAAAACTGCATACTTCCCCCTTTTCAAGCTGCCCAATGCTAAGGTTGCTTTGTATCAAGGGTAAATAGAGTAAAAATATTGCACTGGGGAGTTGGGGGGAGTTATGTCACAGAAACCTGAGTCCTAAACTGCTAACTACTGAGTCAAATTGGGTTGATAAGAAAGTCACGGCACTGCCCAACTTTTCCTTTTTAACCATGCGGAGAACAAAATTTCATCTCTTAAACTGAAGCCTGAAAATTACTGAGTCATTCAGAACAATATGTGATCTTAACTCAACACGTGGCTTCTGTGCATTTTATAAACACACAATTTCACAACTGAAAGCTTTCAGTGATTCCATTCCCTATGCTGAGGGCCTGTCCCTGGAGGAAGGGGTCCTAGAAATGCCTGAGGAGCTCCAGCAAACAGGAAGTGTGGGCAGCATTGAACTGTGGAGAATTGCAAAGCACACCGCCGCGTCTATCATAGCTGGCCACCTGGGCACCACCCAGTTTCATATGATCTGTTTGCTAATGATGCAGACACAAACCAAACCACGCCTACGGTGTAGTCCCCAGTTGTTCCTGGTCACTCTCTGAGTTACTAAGCCAAGTTGCATAATGTTAATATTTTGAAATCATGAAGCTGTGTCTCTGAAGAGTTCACAGAGAGCTTTAAGAAATGGTCGAAAGAGTTCCTGTAAAGGAAGCAGAGGAAGGAATTGGATGGGCTCCTAAGCATGAAAAGAGGACAGAGGACACATCTAAAGGCTGCTGTCCTAACTGGATCAGATTTGTCTGGAAGCTAATGAAGGTGGAGCTTTAGAACTCCCAGCCCACAGTGGTGCCTTCCAAAAGTGGAGGGAAGAGGGAGCAATTCTTTGTAACTGCGTATTCTTTTTCCTAAAGAAGGTCCCAAATTGTGTATGTTTCAGGCCCTCCAAAACCTGAATCCACGCAACCTCTGCTTT
Source organism: Camelus ferus (assembly GCF_009834535.1). Classification (NCBI taxonomy): domain Eukaryota; kingdom Metazoa; phylum Chordata; class Mammalia; order Artiodactyla; family Camelidae; genus Camelus; species Camelus ferus. The sequence continues at coordinate 56,773,647 of NC_045701.1, forward strand.
CTCTAGCCTTTCTCTGAAATTTCTGAAAATGCTTTTATTAGCCATTTTCTACAGAGAAATATTGACAGATACCAATGAGGTTTTAGGCATCCCTGCAGGGCCTAGCACAGAGCCTTCCACACTGCAGGGCTCAGTATGCATTTGATATAGCAAATTAAATAAATAAAGCACATGGTTCGTGTGTCTGTGTATGCACGTCTGTGTTTCTAACACTCATTTTGAACATTTGGCTTTAGATGTTCAGGGTTTACCAAAAAAGGAAAAAAAAACTAATGGCATTTTAGCATTTGTACCATTATATTTTGTTTTATTCATTGGCAAAATTAAAATCTGTGACTTTAAGATCGATATATTACTTATTTCTACCCAACTCCCACTTTAATTAAAATAGATGTGTACAAACTACTTTGAATGTGCTGCAAAGCTTTTTGCACAAAGTTGACTAATTGGGGTCAGAAGTGAAAAATTTTGAATGACAGTAGCTCACACACACACACACACACACACACACTTCTGGCCCTCCTGGACTTTGAAATTCAATCTGAGAAGAAACGAATCTGCTGTGAAAAGGCCTACCTAGTTCACCATAAGGTAAACAGTCAATGTGAGCGCTGTCAGGTGATGTGTGGAAAATTCTCAAAATAATCTATTTCTTGCAGATGCTTTGTAAACTTCCTCATTGCACAGAACAAGAGGCAGCTCCTACGGTTTGTGCCCAAAGCCCGTTTTTATTCCCTGTAAGTGGCTCATTTTTTAAGGCCTTAACAATAAAACCTGAGCCTCCAGTTTTAGACCCAGTGATTCGTCTGTTATATAGGAACTTGGTGGGCATTTCATATTTCTTTTCTTTCAGCCCTGAAAGAAGCATTAGCAGGGAAGTTCAAAAGCAAGCAGAAAACTGGCATGGCTAATTTAGGCTAATTAGGATGGCGGAAGCCGAGATCTGTGCTTCAGAGCTTCTCGTGCCCTCCCGTGTCTCCACCTGATTGCTTTGTCCAGCAGCAAACCCAGGAGGCACTTCCAATTACATCATATCCTCTTCAAACACCAAACCACTCAAGCTAATTTTATCCTATTAAACAGACTGAAGGATCCAGAAGAAAGGTTCTCATCCCCTCCCCAAAAGCTTCAATTACCAGGGTCCCTGATTATCATCGCTTCAATCCTATATGCACAGCTAAATACTTTTTTTTTGCTTAGCATTGCCTTCTTGATTTAGATGAAAAGCAAATATTTTGAGCATGTCTTTACAGCTCTGGTAAGTGACATTAGGAGTAAAACTAAAAAGAAGCACCCTGGTTATTAGCATGGTTAATCAAAGTCAAGTTTGAAGTTTCCAAAGACATTGGAACCACAGAAATCTCAGCACCTCTCTGAATATTAGTATTTAGAGAAAGCACTGAAGATTCCTTTCTCTCTCCTCTTTTCTCTTCCCATTTCTTTCCCTTCTCTTTCCCTTCCTCTCTTCCTTCCTCCCTTCCCCCCATCTTCTCTCTTTTAGGGACTATTGAAAAAGTTACTAGCAAAAGGAAATTTGTGACTCATGATAATAAATATGCAATAAGCACCTTGGCCATGGAAAAAAATGTAAGGAAGGGTTAGAGAGATATATAACATAGTCTTTCATCATTCAGTCTACTTCTTTCTGGAAAACAAATGCAAATAGTGTATTTTTCATGATGTACATACACAAAGAATAACTGCTACAGAGTATAAACTTTTTGTTTCCAAATTCGAAATCACCTTTCCATTCAATCTTGACCCTTAAAGTCTTAATCTGAAAGATTCTAATATATATTATTCTGATTACAACAAGAATAGAACAATGTTCTAATTCTGAATGTAAAGTCCTTTCCATACTGTAAGTTTAAGGCCTGGAATCAAAATGGAACATTTAATTGTTCTCACTTCTTTCTTGGAAGAAGATTTATAAAAGCCACCTTTAAAAAAATCCTTGCTTAAGAAGACATGTCAAATAAAGATATGAATTTACATGAAGAGGGTTATGGTGTCTGAAAGACTTGAAAAACTATTTTTGAAGTTTAATACATTTACTGTACAAACACTGCTCCTCTTCACGACAAGAAAAAGGTTTGGAAAATCTTAAAAGGTTCAGGAGTAACAAAGAAAAGTTTTCCCACCTTCGATACCATCCAGCTGCCTGGAGGATTCATTTGCAATGAAAGAAATAGTGATTTTTTTTCCCCATTTCTCCTAGAAATTGATTATAACTCAGAAAAAAACCTTTCTAAGACTTTTGGTGGGCCTCAAAGTATTTGTCAGTTTTAGTTTCATAAAATCTCATTTATTTCTTGTGTAGTCAGTCCCAACGATTAAAATTAAATGTTTTCTTTTTTAACAATCTCTTTCCCTTAGCAGAACATCTACCCAGTGGCCCTCACCAATTGCTACTGTTTCACAGGTATCAAAAAGCCATTGTCTTGGGACAGTCACCCTCCCCCCTGAAAAAAAGAAACAGCCACTAAACAATCCATCCAAACTCTGTTTGGGCCAATTTTCTTAATGTTTCAGCAAGGCTTAATCTGTTGGCATAAGTGTTTAGTCCCATTAATAGCTAAAGTCACAGAGTCCACAACTCACTGTGCTGACAGTAAACAAGGAATTTGAGGAATGGCTTTTAAACAATGACTAAGCCTCAAGCCATTTTGTCTTCAGATGCTGTGAAACTGGTCCAGGCCAGAGTTACCTCCTTTCTGTGGCTCTCCTATTTAAAATGCATCTCTCTCCCCTGCCCTCTTCCGTGCTGGTTAGATTTGTCCTGCTAACTTCAGTGTCGTCTGATTGGCCACTTAGGGCCCACATGATCATGAAGATAAGCCACTCATTATTATTTTTTAGAAAAGCATGCTTTGATAAAAACTGGAAAATGGTGTTTGTCCCCACTGGATTTCTCTCTGGAGGACCCCACCCAGTCTTCGGTGGGACACGTCCTTTAGTTAAGAGCAGGGATTTCCTGACCTCTAGTATTGTCCGTTGTGCCTGGAGAGCAACACAATAGTGTGTATGAATGGACCTCATCACCAACAGAAGTTGTTCCACAAGGATCGTCAAAGCATATTCACCAGAAGTGGTTAGTTCTTCTCTTTAAATAGCTAACTTCATTTTGAAGGCTGTCTTGGGTGTTTTCATCAGTAGATATGCCCCCTCCTGTAATCTCCGCAGTTAGTATTTCTCTGTTTATCACTCACGCTACAAGAAATAGCCCACAACTTGCTACTTCTTCCCCATCCTTTTGCTCTCTCTCCCCCACCCCCATTGCCTACCCACGACTTACAAACAACAACAAAGGAGAGTATTCTTTGCTTCAGGATCTTCATATGATTCCAGGATTAAAGAGATTCCCCAAGGGATCCAGGCTCCACTTTGGAGGCTTTCTCACCTAGTGATCCTTTAAATGTGAGCTCAGATCTCCTGCTTGGCAAACAATAGACACTAGTTCTTTCCCTGCACCTACCACATCCCCCTGAAATATCACACACATGATATTTAGCCTCTCTCATGCATGCTGTCTAGGATTGCTGAATAGAGCGGGGTTGCATTAGGAGTGTGGTACTCTGGCAGGCTGAGGGTGGACTTGTAAACAGTGGGGGTAAGGAGAAAGTCTGTAAATGGAGAAGTTGACTTAGCTTGTAGGGAATTTTGAAACTCCCTTCTCAATCTCCATCCAATTAAAAAGCATACAAATTAAGAGGCAGAAAGAGAGCAAGGAAGGGGAGAGAGTGATATATTTCTTTAACCATTCAACAGTATTGAGCAAATGCCTACTCTATGTGAGACATTGTGTATTGTATGTACTGAGAGCTGGGGATGTAGGTATGGCAAAATACATTTACCTAGCCATAGTCTGGGAGGGGAAGCAGACCAGAACAATCAATTATTTCTACCTAAAGTGTTAAGGTCCTTTGGCCAGAGGGGAAACCCAGAGGAGAGGCACCTAAGTCATCCAGGAGTGGGCAGGCTGGGGATTAGGGATAAAGGGCTGCTCAAAGGAGAGGGCAATTTAGATGGGCATGGAAGGGCAAATGGCAACCCCTAAGCAAATAAGACCAGAGAGCTTTAGGGATGCAGGATGTGATGAGGAGAGGGGCATCCCAGGATATGCAAAAGCCCAGAGATACTGTGTAGTATTTGGAAACTATAAGCCTCTTGGTATGGCTAGAGATTAGCGGGGCCAAAAGTAAGCACAGTCCTAACTCATAACTTAAAGAAGCCTATAAATCTATGAAATGTGGCTAAAATATTTCCATATTTCATCTTTTTCAATTTTTAGAAAGTATGTAACATTCTAAGGTCTGTGGTCTTATCCAGATAACACTATTGCGGTAAGTCTGTGGATGTCCTTTGACATGAGTCTTACGGCTGGAACCGTAACTTATCTTCATAGTTATAGTTGTCTTCAGTCCCTACAGACTTCAACTCTAAGACCAGGCTGCTCCTTCTTAGAAACCTGCCATTAAACATTAGTGTTATCCAGGGTTCTCTCTCTACAGTGTTTGGACTTTACCCACCAAGTGGACAATTTTGATCACTCCCATGCCTTCAACCAACACTATAAACTAGAGACTTCCAAATCTAGACCTCACACTAGGTTGTCTTCTGAACTCCCAACCCTATACCACTTGCCCACTCAAATGCAACATGTTCATGATTGAACTCTTCCCCGAGAAATTTCTTTCTCTTCTTCCAGTCTCTATCTTGTGGTGGCCCCACCAAGCATCTAAAGCTGAACACCTGGGGATAATCTTAGACTTTCCACTCTCATTTGTCTCACTCACATTTACATCCAAATTCCTGTCCCTTATATTTCTGAATAGCTTTTTCATCTCTCCCCTCCTCTCCATCTTGATGTACCAACTACACAGGTGCATTCGACTCAATTCATCAACTATTTACTGAATGGGTACCATATACAGTTTATCAAGTTGATAAAACATGGCCCCTGGAGGAACTAGACTAGGTGATGGATTACCATAATCGCTGACCTCCCCACCTTCATCTTGTCCTTCTATCATATTACACCCTGCTCAGGAATTTTCAATGGCTCTCGTTGCCTAAACTCCAAATGTTCTAACATATAAGGATATTTAAGTTTGGCTCCTGATCTTTAGTTCAGTATCACTTGTCCACACACTCTATAATAGCCAGATAGTGCTATGTATGTATGTATACATTATGTATGTATATATGTAGGTAGGTAGGTAGATAGGTAGGTAGGTATATACTTAGTGAGCGAGGGTACTCTACTCTGGAAAACCTTCATGATATATTGCTTCCTGTGACAAGAAAACCCTAGTATACTCAAAAAAACTTTTCTTCAACCTTCAAGCCTCAGGCACTATGTTACCCCCTGTTCTTAACTCCCACTTCCACCCCATCATTCTATTCACAGACACCTTCCTCCATGCTCCCTTTACACCTTGTCAGAACCTCCTTTAAGAAATTTCTGTATTGTGTTATAAATAACTCGTTACAGGTCACGGATATCCCCTCACTGATCATCAGCACTGCCAGAGCTGGGTCTATGTGTATCTCTTCATCTCTGTACAGAGGCTGGAACAGAGTAGGTGCCCAATTCATGTTCAAGCCCTTCTGCAATGAGATCTTATTAAGCACATGCCTCAGAGCTGCATGAGGAACTTTGGTTCGTTGGCAGAGGATTTGTGAGGTACCGGAGCGGTCCTACCCCTCACTGCTCCTCAGTTATAGGGATAGAGGGGCTGAAGCCCCATGGGTTCCCTGGGCAAACATACCTCATTCCCCTTCCAGAGGTGCCAGGCTGGGAAGCTACCACTCAGAGGCCAGTGCCTCCCTCAGCCTACCCTCCAAAGGGCATGGTCTGTTTCTCCCACATCCCTGGGCACGTACCCTCTTGCTCTTCCCACAGTCCAGCCAAGCACAACCACTTCTGTCCCTCACGTATCTCAGGATTTCTCACCTCTGCAGCCTTGCTCAAATTCCTTTGCCTGGACTTCCTGGCTTTTAATTCTACTTCTGAATTCATGTCCAGTCTTAACCTTAAATGCCATTTTGTTCACAAAGTTTTCTCTCTCCTCCAAATTGGAATTGATCCCTTGCCCCGAGTGCTTCTTGTTCCTTCTTGGCAGCATTTGTTGTATCTGCTTGTTATCATTTGCACCCTTCCTAACAGCTGTTGAGACTAACTCATAGCTGTTTTCACCCCTCAGGGTGTAGTATGGAATCTTACACAAAGTAGGTACTCGATCAGTTCACATCTCAGCTTGGATATTCGTTCCTCCAGGGCGTGCTCCTCAGTCTGGGTGCAAGTCGCTTGTATGTTCACCTTTAATACCACGTATCGCTCACTGGTCTGTCAGCTTTGGGATGTCATGGCTTGCTCTTCTCTTGTCCACAGTGGTGTTCCCAGTGTCTAGCACAGAATTGACCTCAGTAAGTATTTATTGAACAAATAAACAAACAAATTAGCAAATACAGGTTCTTGAAAAAGGAGAACTCAAGGAGGAATTCTCTCAGACCCTGAGGAATGTCAGTCTTTTAATATACTTGATTGAGTGACTTTATTTCTGTTTTTTCTATTTATCTCTGTGCCTTTACTTCACTCTCCTGAGGTATGTTGCAAGATGTAGATACTACCTTCAAAGCAAAAGACTGTCTAATAGCAGGCCAGAGAGATCAAGGAGTCCTGGATGACTGAGGAAGGACAGTAGATATGGAGTGGTGGGAGGGAGTTGGTGGGGACAGTGGAGATGGAGTCCCAGTGAGTCTCAAACCGTCCCCAGCTTGCCATCCTTCACTGACTGGTAAGGGGTACCCCCTACCCCTCCTGATACTCCACGTATGTCCATTCCCCAGCCTCTTATAATTTAGGCAAAGGGTGATGGGCAGTGACGGGCTGAGGGAGGTCCTGATACTATAGTCCTAGAAAAGGTTTCCTATCCTTACGGCACATCCTACTCTTCATAGACTCAAACAGTGGTGCCCCTTGGCCAAGGAGTTTCAAGAAGGGTGCATGGTTTATCTGGGCTGGGGCTGAGGAAGCTTCAGTTGGAAAGACAATCATTCCAGGATGAGGAAGCATTTTTCTTCTTTTCAATTTTAAAGGTTATTTAAATTGTATAGTCAGTTTACCCTGTTCGTCATTCTTTAAAGAGTAAGATTCCTTTTCCTAGCTTAGCAGTAAGCCTCCGAACTTCACACACACAATTTTCACTCCAAATGGGAAAAAATAGGCCATATTCAAGACTGAAAATGAGAATTTATCACAAAACCTTTCTAAGAGCTCTATTATTAAAGTTACCATCATTCGATTGGATATTATCAGGGCAAAAAAATTAAGGTAGAGATTGTGAACACTGCTATTCTCTCTCCCTCACTTGCGTGTAAATGAATGTTTTCAGCCTTCCCCATCCATCTTCATTAACATTGTGAGCAATCTGTATTGGCCCGCACCGCGGCATCTTTATATTGTGCAAATGTATGTGATGTTCTGGAAATGGGCAATTTAATATGAAAAGCACACCATGTCTCAGATTTTTAAAAAAAATTTCTAAACAGTAATTTCTGGTAGGAATTATTCCTTGATTTGTGCATAATTTCATGCAGATGGCTATTTAAATATAAATAGAGAAATGTGTCGTTTAATACTGTGCCTGCCTCTACTTGTGTTGGCATTCCCCACATTTTAAGACAGCGCCATACATAAAAGATAAAAACATCCCTAAGCCACACACTAGTCAGAAGATAATTGTGCCTGTTTGTTAATTGTCATCTGAGTGTTCTCCAATTAACTTCCTTAATATTTTCCAGTTTCTTTAAAAAGGAACTTAAATGAGTCTTTTTGTGAAATGTGTTTACAATGTAATGAAAAACCTTTGTTTACCTAATTAAGACTACATTCTCCCAATAGTGAAAACAGAACTCCTTCTTTGGTGCAACTCACTTTCCTTCTCTGCAAATGCTAACTTTCGTCACTAAACTAACATGGGAACAGTTGGGCTAGGAAGCCATGTACACATGGGTGCAGGTCTGATCTAAGCACTTTATAATTCAGGTATATCTTTTGCAAAAAATGCTGCACCATTGTTTGTCTTGACAAGCTTTGTAATAATTAAAACAGACAACATGAGGAACAAATGTGTACTGCAATTAACCTTCTTTATTTGAACAAGATCTAATTTAGTGGCAGCAGATTTAGAGTTAAAGGTTCTGTGAATGCCAGTCCAGAACAGTGCTTAAATATATATCCTGCAGCAATCATTAACCCAAAAATATGACCTTGAAAAATGGTGATAACTTATAAAATGGAAAAAGAAAACATGATTTGTCTCCAAAGTTCTGCTTTCTGCTTTGTCATGATGTGTACCATTAATTCATCTATTCTAGTGAGAGGGTTATGAAGATTTTTCCAGACCAAATTTACTTCTATGAGTGTGAGTGAGAACCTCACTTAGAACCAAGGTGATATTTTCCCTTCCCTACAAGATGTCTTTTGGCAAGGAGTAAAAAAAATTAAAAAAGGTGAAGACCCATGCTCTGTGTGTGTGTGTGTGTGTGCGCGCGTGCACGCGCGCAAAGATTAATTGGACCTCCTGATGCCAATTCTTGTGTCGTGTTGGCTTTCAGCTTTGCGACTCTGGTCCAGATCTCTTCTCCCTTTCCATTCCGAGGCTCCTTCATGTCAATAAGGCATCTTCACTTGAAGATCCAATTTCTAATTCCAAGTATGCTCATATTTAAACATTTATTTCCTGTCCTTGTCTCCCTTCTCAATTTCACTATTGCCTTAAAACTGAATTTGAAGTCTTTTTTCTTTACTGTTCATATCAACTGTTAGCAGTTCAATCCTATAGACGCGTCCTTTCACAACTTTAGGACATTTCAGTAATTCCTATGCTTTCCAGCAGGAGCAGGCATCATCTTCAGATATATCTTTTGGTCCATTTTGCTCTTTTCCCAAAGAATCCTGGAGTAGTTTATTGACTCTGAATACTGGGAAGAGCCCTGGTTTGGGACTTAAGAGGACTGGGAGTTTTTTTGTTTTTTTTTTAACTTTCTTTCTTACATTTTTTTCTTGTTGATGAAATATAGTCTGTTTACAATGTTGTGTTAGTTTCTGGTGTACAGCATAGTGATTCAGTTATAGATACATTCCTTTTCATTTTCTTTTTCATTATAGGTTATTACAAGGTATAGAATATCATTCCCTGTGCGATACAGTAGGACCTTGTTGTTTATTGTATGTGTAGTAGTTAGTATCTGCAAATCCCAAACTCCCAATTTACTCCTCCCCTCCACTTCCCCTCGGTAACCATAAGTTTGTTTTCCATGTCTGTGATGTCTGTTTGTGTTTTGTAACTAAGTACATTTATGTCCTTTTTTTAGATTCCACATATATGTGGTATCTTACAATATTTGTCTTTCTCAGTCTGACTTTCTTCACTTAGTATGATATTCTCTAGGTTCATCCATGTTGCCGCATGTAGCATTATTTCATTCTTTTTTTGGGCTGAGTAGTATTCCATTGTATATATACACCACATCTTCTTCGTCCAGTCATCTGTCGATGGACATTTAGGTTGCTTCCACGTGTTGGCTATTGTAAATAGTGCTGCTATGAATACTGGCGGGCATGTATCTTTTCGAATTGGAGTTTTCTCTGGACAGATGCCCAGGAGTGGGATTGCTGGATTATACGGGAGCAAATATTTGGAAACAATATGACTGATAAAGGCTTAATTTTCAGAATATACAAACAGCTCATATAACTCAATAACAAAAAACCCCAAAAAACCCAATCAAAAAAAAAAAATGGACAGAAGACCTAAAAAGATATTTCTCCAATGAAGACATGGAACAATAAGCACATGAAAAGATGCTTAACATTGCTAATTATCAGAGAAAGGCAAATCAAAACTACAATGAGATGTCACCTTACACCAGTCAGAATGGCCATCATTCAAAAGTTCACTAATGATAAATGCTGGAGAGGGTGTGGAGGAATGGAAACCCTCCTACACTGTTGGTGGGAATGTAATTTGGTGCAACCACTAGTAAAACAGTATGGAGATTCCTTTAAAAACTGAAAATAGACACCGTATGATCCAGGATTGGGAATTCCTGTTCCAGTTTTGTCTCTGACAGTGTAAGTCATTTCACCTATTTGGGCCTCAGTTCCCTCATTTGTAAAACAGAAGTGTTAGCCTTAGTGAACTATGAACTTCTCTCCAAGTCTTACCTCCTATGTATCTAGGGGTCTAGATTACAACATCCAACCTGGAGTTTAGGGTCTTATGGCAATTGTTGCCTGTTGCTGGTCCTGTTGACTTGACATGTATCCTCCTCTGTTTCCCTGGGCAGATGCTTCCCACTGGAGTAACCCTGTAAGCCTAGAGGTAACTTGATATTTTCAATTCTGTTGAATGTGTGGTAGATGAGTGTAGTGTGGTTAAGACAAATTTGAGTCAGATTACCTGGTTTTGAATCCAGCTTCACCACTTACCGGCTGCATGATCTTGAGCATGTTACTCGACCTCCCTGAACCTCAGTTTCTTCATCTGTAAAAATGGTATAACAATAATGTCATTTCCTAGAGTTATAAGGTCATTGTAAAGCCCTCAGAACAGTGCCTAGACCTTGGTTAGGCTCAGCAAATACTAGCCATTAAAATGAAATAGCCTCTTGTTTTCAGATTTTAGATCAATCAGTAAAACATACAAGAAGATGTTGGATACAAATGGCTCATGATAATATCCTTATTTTTTTTTTAACATAAACTATAACACCTGCCTTTAGAGCTATGCCTCATAGGGAACTATGCTCTTTTCACATCATAAAAAATTTGCATGTTCTTAACTTTATCGTAACAATTTCTACTTGTAAGAGTGGAAAGTCTCCTCTTAATAGCTATGTACATATATATAGTGTCAAAAAGCCATTTGAGTTAGTCACATAGAGTAAATGATCCACTTAAAAAATAAAAAATAATTTATATTGCATCTAGGTTCAAAAGCAATTTAAAAATCTTTGTTATATACATTAAAATGAGCAAATATTTTTAAAATGGGAAGCATGGCATTGTTGTAAGTTTAAAATGTTAAGACTCTTTGGTCTTTTCTACTAGGAGGCCTAAGATTTGTTAGGCTAGAGTCATATACCCAACATACCCATATTCTGGAGAATCTTATCTGTATCTTTGAAAGCGTACCTAATCATAGTGATCCAAAATTATTTAGCTAATGGTATTTAATGGATATGTGGTGTTGACTTGATGACATGTTATATTAAATGGCTCCTGCCATTCAGGAAGTTAAACTTTAGAAGGGGCATTATTGATATGTCATAGAAAGGTCAAGTAGGTTAATAACATAACACTATGTACACAAGGCAGAATACGCAATAGTCTATATAAAAATATCACATTGCTAGTGATACATTGATGAGCTAAAATTATTAAAGATCCTGTTAAGATTAGCAATCAATTTATATTTTTCTTTTTTCTTTTTTTTTATTTTTTTCTTGAAGTATAGTCAGTCTACATTGTTGTGTTAATCTGCAATCAATATATTTTGATGAATCACAAATTAGTTTTTTTTTAAAGCTCAAACCTGATATTTAGAAAGATATTCTGGTTGTTTCTTTGTTTTTGGTGTTCACAAAACCTAAAATAGAAAGTTTGTAGCACCTCCCTTTCCCTCCACTTTCGGACCTTTGTGAATCTCTGTCCTGTGCTGAGCTGTAACTGGGGGTCACACCCTTGCCCTGCCCTCTGCTGACATCTTGCCACTCCAGCGTCCAGAGTAACCCAAATGTTGCTCTACATGAAGCCCTTCACACCTCAATGCCTTTGCTCTCAAGTCCTTAAGAAAATAGCCCTTGAATGTACTTTTAGGCTACCCAGGAGTAGGTGTTCTGTGTTCGCTTGACATTGTATTTCTCTGACTTGAACAATTGGAAATTTAGATTTAAGCATCATTCTGTTATTGTCTGAATGACCAAGAGCCATGTTTCTGAGGGCTGGTCTCATGAAAAGACATTTAAATCTCCAGTCTGTGTGGGTCTAAGTGTGTGTGTGCACGAGAAGAACCTAGGTGCTGTGCTCTAAGCAGGTAGAAGACCAAAAAATTTCTGTGCATAATTAAATCGTAAGTGATTTGGGGACAACATATCACAAATTTGATTAAACCGTGTCTTTAGAAAATTACCAAAGCGTTAGTGACTTAAGACTGTCTTAAATTATGAGCAACTGTATCACCACTAGTTTCTTGCAGGCACTGACATTTCTGATCACAAGTAAATGGCAGAGAAAAATACAGATATTACAAATTATGAAAAATTACAAATACTGAAATAGCAAAAAATGGCTTTTTTTAAAAGTATCATCATGATAAGTGAAGAAAATGATTGAAGAATGATATCTCTAATTCACAATTTTTTACAGCAATTTTATTTTTGTTCTTTCTTCCTTGTCATGCTGCTAATTCCACACACAGTCCTCCATGGAGACAGAACCCAAGCAAATTAAAATGATTTGCTTTAAATGAAGACAACACAATTGAGTCTTCTGTACTGTATCGGTCCATGGTTTATTTCTAGACAAGAGAGAGACATTTGACCAAAAATCCCAAGCCAGAAGAAATACGAAAATAAAGAGCCAGGGCTGAGTTCTCTAATTCTAAGGAAGAACTCAGAGAAACGCTTCCTCCAGGATCTTAAGGGTTGAGGAACTTGATATAACTGCTCTCTATGGACACAAGTGTCCACTGCCTTTCTTAATAGTTAAAAGGAGCCAATTAAAAAAAATTATGACCACAAGGATAAATTAAGCATGTCCTCAGGAAATATGGAATAAAGTTGAACCAGAATCAAGGCTGGGGGTATAATTTTGCAGGTATTTTACTTGGAGAAGGGGAGTGGAACAGAGTGATCCAATCCACAGGAAATATGATGTATTTAACAATTGAAAACTAAGGATCCAGAAGCACACAAATCAACATAACATCTCATCTGTTAAACAAAACATCAGCTAGTTCAAGAAATTTAAACAGATACACGGAGATGAGCATTTTTACTTTTATTGAATATTCTGCTAATTCTTAAAAATATCCTTTTGGGAAAAAAGGTTCTTTACCCCCTCCATTCCATATGTGCTTCTCTAAAACCCTGCATATGTGGAAATATAGGTATCCACCCAGTGAAATCTGAGTAAATTAGGCAGATCTTCCTTTCCCTGTATGTTGAACATAAACTGCTTACATGCACAACTCTAAGAGAGAAGAATATAAAAGGGAAGTGACCCCAGACGTCCATTTTCTTACTCTCAGATAAACACTGAACACCCACGAATTGTGAGGGAAATTGTAGACAGCTTTCAGCAAGCCCACAGAATTATTCACTAAGAGACCCAGAATGTACATTTTACTGCCTTCAGTTTCCCAATTACATTTTTAACTACAAAGTACCTTTCGCAGAGTAAAAATGTCATCGTGTGAGAAATCACATATTTCCTTTTAGTTGCCTCTGTTCAGAAAAGTTCTCCTATTTTCATTGAATCCTGAATCTGATTTCATTGTTGTAAAATTTTGAACGTGTATTCAACTACACAGTATTTCACTCTTGGAAAACCTGAGACAATGACAGGAATTCATAGTAAGTTTTCCCATTCAACCAGTAATTTCTTGAGGGAATTGCAAAGGTTCTGCAAAGAAACGGTTAATATGTATACATCTCTCTGAAATTGGCAACTGTCTTTTATTTCCTCTAATATTCTAGCCAAAGATCTGAGCTCATTTTTTCCGTCCATAGGCTTCCCCCGACCCGCCCCCGCCCCAAAAGGACTGTATTCGCTAATTATACATCCTGAAAAGAATTTGGTTCAGTGTAAGATGATCCTAGTGATATGCTAATCCCTTTTTCTGCTTGGTGCTGCCTGAAGCTTGTGTCTAACATTTTTTTTCAACTGTATGACAATAAAAGTTCTGGCAACAAAAGAAATAAATGGGCAGCTAAAGAAGGTATAGCTCAAACACATGGCAGGCCAGCTCTCCCCTCTCCTTCTGGCTGCTCTTTTGTGGACTGCAGTTTGGTATCCTTAAGTCAATAGCCGAAATCCAGCCACCTTAGCAACTTAGTATGACACCCAAGCCCTCTCTCTTTACATTCATGAATAGTCAGCACCCAGCAGACAAAATAGAACTAATCTTTTTTGACAGAATTGTTCAATTTTAGAGGAAAAGCTTTTGAGTCTTCCACACATTTGCAGAATATGAGACAACAATGGCGGCAATCAAATTTTAAAAACAACAGTGGCCAGCAGGGCTGGAAAAAAGTCTCTTTGAATTAAGTAGCAAATTCAGTCAATCCCAGTGGTCATAAACTTGAGGCAAACATTAATTTCAGTACGTGAAAGAGAGAGATAAACAAATGGAAAGGATATCCCAAAGCCTGGTTCTGGGCTTCAAGCAGCAATTCCTTCTGCTATGATACACGCATCTTTTTTTTCCCCCCCAATTTCCTTTGTATTTTTCTTTTGCGAAGACTGGTACAAATATTTCTTCCCTTTCTAAAATCATTTTGTTTGTGGGCTGGGGTGGGGGAACCCCGAGTCTTGGTTTAAAATGGTTCTTATCCAGCAGCCTTTTGTGGTCATTTGAAAGCAGTTTTACCATTTAGAAATCCTGTAATATATCAGTTACTTACAAGTCTAACATGTGCTAAAAATGAATCTTCTCTCAACCCTGCCCCCCACCCCCATTTAATATAAGGCATCGCTATACCTTTGGAGACAATATGAACAAGAAGGAAAAATCTACCCAGTTCATAGCAAAAACAGAAGTTAGCAACATGGTCCATGCAGCTGCAACACTGCATTTAAAATTCAGTTTCCTCATAGGAAGAGGGCTAATCCTGCCCCCGTAATTCCCTACAGCCAAAATGTGCCCCCTCCCCTAGTGACAGTGCAATGCAAAGACACTAGCACGCTTATCTTGCCTAACCAGATGGCCGACTTGGATCAATGCACACACGCCACGATCAATGGGAGAGATAAAGAATTAGGGAAACAGTGGTACATGCTCCCAGAAAGCTTGTACACTGCATAATTATTTTATGATTCTACACATGGCTACATGTGATACTGAAGTAGAGAAGGAAAGGATAATTAGAGTGCCAGGAAGAATTTTGTAGGAGACGACACTTTGTCTGTCAGCACTTCCCACTCTAGCAAACTCACTGCCCTTATCTGAAAGTGAATTTAGAAAACATGAGCAAAAATGTCAGGGGAGGTATTTCCATTTTTGCCGGGTCCTGTCACGTCCCAAAGTTTAGTGCAAAGCCCGAGGAGGCTTGCTGGGATTGGGCTGTGCCTTTCGTCATTACCACCCCCGCTTCCCCAGCCAAGGAGACCCACCAGACAGTATTTGTATGTGATGCAGACTGTAACCAGGAAGAATTTGGTCTCCAAGCAATTCCGTCAAGTTTATTCAGTGAAACAGAGCAGGACGAGGCATTCCCTTAATTTCTGTGTCCTGATTGGCTAACCTAATCAATGTTTTTGAGCAGGTTAGTTACATACTTAAAACTAAGAAAAAAAAATGAACTTACATCACTGTGAACCATCCAGGTTATAAAGAAAGTATATGACGGTCTGAAGCTGGCAGGTTGCCGCTTTATTCTGAATTCAGACCAAGATCATAAATCAGAACAATAAACTGCTACAATCCTCCACTGTGGCAGCATGTACATCAGAAAAAAGAAAATGTTCCTTTGGCTACTGGCACACGATGGGTTTCTAATAAATGACTACATTATTACTGCAAATAAGAATAATAAAAATCTTTTACCCTGTACTATTCCAAAATTGTATTCTTTTATCACCTTGTGTTGGATGCAATTAAAAGTAGTATTAGGTTCTCCTTTGGATTTAAGACTCAGCTTGCATGCTAATTAAAACACTCAATGAACTTTTTACACCATTTCTTATGTAAAGAGAGATGGGAACTGGAATCTTGAATTAGACACAGTTCTTCACCACTATCAACCTCAAAAACCCCCGTGGGGGAGCTAGTCATTTTAAGTAGTTGATTATATTCAAAATAGAGTGAATATTCAAGATCCAAATAATTAAAATTACTATAATTTAATTCCTAAGGATAAATAAAATATAGTCTGGGTAAAAATTCAGAGGGAGAAAAAAAGGAGTATTAATGATTGGGAAAGGCCACAGTTGTCCCCTTTCTAAGTTATTTGGGTTACGTTTGATACGACACCCGAGGTTTTTACATCCGGTGGTTCTCTCTGATGCTCTCCACAGAGTTGTTTTGTTATCTTTGCCCCAAACATTTCTCTCCTCAACTTTGGCACGAAATAGCTAGCTATTGTAAGGAGCACTTAGCTTGGCTGTCCATAATCGGATATAGAGAAAGATCCTGGGTTTCGGGACACGATGCGTATTTTCTCACCAATTTTTAGTTCAAAACCCTTAAAAGGCAAGGCTATTACTGTTTAGGGCTTATTTCCCTTTTCTTTGAGACTCTAAAAGAGAAGTGTAAACATGCCGTGCCCTTCCAGCAGTATAACAGACCCACCCACTGAGGGCTCCTTTTGCTGTAAAACGACGAATTCCACACGTACCATACTTGACATCATATAACTGAGCTTGTAGGGAGTGATGGAAACCTCTGGGGGTTGGAGATGGGAAAAATCCATGAGTTGGAACTGGAGCCTTTGGGTAGAAAGATCATGTGAGTTTTCTCTACTGGCAGGATTGCCGCAGGCTCAACTCTAGGCAGGAGACAAGGGAGGTGGCTGGACCTGAGTCCCACGGCTAAGCTGGGAACCCTGGAACGAAGCTGGTGTGCTCTGAGCTCAGGAGTACCTGTGGCTTCCTGTAAAAGCAAACCCTAATCCTGTCTGGAGTAAAGCACCATCAGGTTAGACCCCCCCAGCTTTTCAAGGGATTAAGATGAATGAAATATAAACTTCCAGTCAAAAATCACCGACACAAGAAAATAATCCTCTATAAGTGAGAGTCACTGGATACAATCAGTGGCTTTAGATCTTCTAGGACTAAATGATCAGAATTTATCAGACATAGAGTACAAAATAAACAGTTATATAATGTTTTAAAAATTTAAAGTTGGAGTCACTAAAATGAGTCAACAATAAAACACTATCAAAAATCACGACAGGTTGAAAAAGAAACAGTACTTTCATTTATTTTTTTGAATGTGTTGAGGAATAACTGATAGAAAATACATTGCATTCATTTAAAGTGTACAAATCAATGATTTTTGACATATGTACGTAGTGAACCCATCGGCCCAAGCAAGATACAGATGACTTCCATCCACCTCAAGTGTCTCCTTGTGGCTCTTCATTTACACTTAATCTCTCCTACCCTCGGCCCTGGGCAACCACTGGAGAGGACTGCTGATGTGGTTTGTGTCACTATAACACACTTTGCATTTTCTAGAGTTTTATTTCAATGGGGTCACTCATTATAAACATTATTGGATCAGGCGTTTGGGACTTAGCATAAGAATTTTGAGATTCGTCCACCTTTGTCGTGCTCATCAGTGGCTCATTTCTTTTTATCACTTCGTAGGATTCCTCTGTTTAGATGAACCACATTTTGTTTATCCATTCCCCAGTTAATGGATATTTGGATCATTTCTAGCTTGTGGCTATTGTGAATAAAGATGCAATGAACATCCACATAAAAGTCTGTGTGGACATGTGTTTTCATTACCTTTGGGTAAACACCTAGTAGTAGAATCACTCACTCATTTGGTAGGTGTATGGTTTACTTTTTAAAAACTGTCTAAAAGTTTTCTAAAGGAATTGCCCTCCTTTACGGCCCCAGCAGTGGTGTATGAGAGCTCCCATTGTCTCACATCCTCCTCCGCACTTGATATTGTCCGTCTTTTTCATTTCAGCTGCTCTAATGAATACGTAGTAGTATCTCTTGTGGTTTTAATTTGCATTTCTCTATGGTAAGTGATACGCTTATTTACCATTCTTGTATCTTATTTTGTGAAGTGTTCAAATTTTTTGCCCATTAAAAAAATTTTTTTGGTTTTGTTGACCTGCAAGAGTTCTTTATGTATCCTGGGTACAATCTTTACTCAGCTCTATCTATCTATCTTCCTATCTATCCATCCATCTATCAATCATCTATCTACTGATCTCTATTTACCTACCTATTGAATATTTTTCCTATTCTGTGACTTCCCTTTTTGTTTATTTAATGGTGTATTTGGAACAAAACTTTTTGATTTTTGATAAAGTTCACTTTATCAATTCTCTGTTTTATAGAGTATGTCTTTTTGTGGCTAAGAAATATTTGCCTATTCAAAGTTTTCAAAGATTTTTTTTTTCTTCATATGTTGTTTCAGGAGATTTATGTTTTTGCCTTTTAGGTCTGTGACCCATTCTGAGTTAATTTTAGTGTATGGTATAAGATAAAAATCTGTGTTTTTTTTCCCCCATACAGATATCCAATTATTCCAGCACCATTTGCTAAAAAAGACTTTTCCTTTCTCTGTTGAATTTTCCTGGCATCTTTGTTGAAACATCAATTAACTATATATGTATGGGTCCATTTCTGACTCTCTGTCCTATTCTATTGATATATGCATGTATCCTTTCATCAATACTATGCTGAATTGATTTTTATAATTTTATAGTAAGTTGAAATAAGGTAGTGATAGCCTCTCATTTTGTTCTTTAAAGAAAAAATTGCTTTGGTTATTCCAAGACACTTGCATTTTGTTGTACATTTTAACATCAGCTCTCCAATTTCTGTGATCGCCTACTGGGATTTTGGTTAGTATTTCAGTTTTCAGTCTATTAATCAGCTTGGATATTAATAAACTGACATCCTAAGAATACTAAGGCTTTCAATTCATGACAATGGTATATTTCCATTTATTTAGGACTTAAAATTTTTTTCTCAGTAATATTCTGCAGTTTTTAGTGTAGAGGTCTTACATATCTTCTGATAATTTTATTTGTAAGTAGTTTTTGGTTTTGGACACTATTGTAAATGGAATAGATTTTTAAAATTTAATTTTCCATTTTCCACTTCAGAGTGACCCTTTGAAGGCCACAAAAGAACTAGGATCAAAGATGTTATCCAGCAGTAAAATGCTGCCTATTTCTCTAGTAACTTGTTGTTAATAATGATTTGTATTACATCAGTGAAAAAGAAGTACAGCCAAAATTTATCAAAAATTAAATCAGCCTTTACTCTCTTCATAACACATCAGAATATTGGGTAGACCAGTTGGTTACAACTAGGCTTAGGTTGATTACTATCATCCCTCATCCTGAGAGCCTTAGGCAGTCCTGGGATGTCTAGTCCTCACGACTTCCTGAACATTTAAACAACTTCTGGAAAATGCCTTGTCATACAACTATCCTTAAGTGTATGTTAAAAGGGAGATTCAGTTTGATATTTCTGAGGTTCCTTCCAATACGTTAGATTTCTGAGCTTTTAGAGGAGGAATCCAAAGAGACTCACCTGTGGTCTAGTTAAGGACTGGACTCAGCTCCACAGTATAGGCATATATATCCTAAGCTCTGAATTGAGGGTGAGGGCTGTGCCTTAAAAGTCCCAGAGTGATAAGTAACTGCTAATTTTGTCAAGTCTTACCTTTCTTGGAAAAGGATAGATGCACTATTTTTTAAAATGTACTCTAGATGTACTAAAATGCTATTTTCTATGAAGACCCATAAAAATATAATGAAATGAGAAAAAAAATTAGACTTACTGTTCAGTAACTCTCAGTCTTACTGTCTGTTTCTTTAAATACTTGTAGGAGACAGATCTATCATTGCTTCTCATGGCAGGGTCCCTGCTTGGAGGGGCCACAAGTTACAGGAGCCCATCCTACGGCCACAGTCACGACCGAGGTAAGACCTCTAAGTAAGGGGAGTCAGTCAAATTTTTAATTTTGTGAGTTGGAATCAAGGGCTGAAAAGATTAGCTGCCAGCACTGGAAGGCCATGCAGACACGGGAGGGGTGGCCGTGTTTTGCCACATGTGAGATGAATAGACACCGTCAGTCAATCAATAGGGAGGAGCAGGCAAAAGCTCTGGAGAAAATGCCAGAGAGAAATAAAGGCAAGAGATCCAGCAGCCCCAAGGGAGAGAGAACAGACTTCATTCCAGAGGTCCTTCCAGGAGCTAAAGTACCATTTTTATTTTTAAATAATTATTTATTTTTAAATAAAACTCAGCTTTATTTCCTATCCTGGATTCTGTGAGAACTGGGTCTTTACAGTAAGCCGCCCTTTATTTGTACTAGTTTGAGTGGGTTTACGTTTCCTGCAAACAAAAGGGATTTGAGAACAGCACATCCTTCTGGGCTTGGGAACAAGCTCGGTATCTTAATTCAACTCTGTAGATGACCCAGAGGAGCACTGAGTTTGACAGAGTAAGGACTAAGCAAGTTGGTTGAAATTCATGACTGTGTGACTGATCGTTTTTCACCTTCAAACCTTTTAAATTTTTCTACCATTCAACTTACCTCACCCTTAAAGTAACCTTGTTATGTTTATTATTTTTGTTAACAGAAAAACAACATTCAAAAAACCAGTCTTGTTAAGTAAGAAGAACTATTGAGCATGTACCAAATGTCACTTCCGGGGCAACTATAAGGTACTATTCACCCATCTTTTTCTTATTTTGTAGGTCTCTAAAATACTATTAGAATTGTTCCTGAAGTCATTTTGGTCTTCCAGGTTCTTAATTAAAATACGAATGTCTTGGCTAATATTTCCCAAAATGTGTTCTGCAGAATTCTGACCCCTCAAGAGCCTCCAGCCCCACCCCCCAAATGAGAGGGAGATAAATAAATAGGGAGCCACAGGATGCTCTAGTCTCATCTTGGAGATTCACAAGGCGCGGCAGCACACTAAAGGCTCTGAGAAGCTGTGCAGTAAAGAAACCTACTTATCCTGGGGCCGGTAGAGGTGAGTATGGCACCCCCCCTTAAGGAAACTGGTTCAGCATAATGACTCTTGCACCTACCTGTTGTGTGACTCGGACAAAAACAGTAGTAGGATAATAGTAGCCTGTATCTCATAGGCTTACTGGGAGAATTAAATGAGATAGTGAATATAAAGCATCTAGCACCTGACCAGCACATAGAAGCACTCAGTAAAAGCTGTTTTTATTACTAACATAGCTTTTTCTAAACTCTCTGAACTGTGCCTGTTAAACACACAGAATATATCCTTTGGAGGACGATAGGGGGAAGAAAAGAGAGAAAGGAAGCGAGAAGCATTGAAAGGGAAAGAGAGCAAAATAGATGACAGTGACTTTGCTTAGTTTATCCTTCTATTTAATTTAGCAATGATAAATTTAGGCATAAGCCTCTCTCCAATCCTAGTTGAATAAAAAGGCCTGCTGTTAATTAATTGACAATTAATTCAAACAGCAAGTTTATTTTAACTCTCCTGTATATGCTGTCACCGTATATTTTAACTCGTTTCAGAACAAGAGAAAAAATCCTTATCTAGAAAAAGTCCTAGAAAGTACTGATCACCTAGGTATTTCCACGCAGCCTTAGAGTTCATTTTCCGGTTTACAGAGACAGCAAAGCCAAAGCATCTCCCCTCCACCTTACTTTCCTCAGGCTTAGAATTTAAGGCCAAACTCCAGCACCAGGACAAAAGCAAAATAAAACAGCAACACCCTGAGAAAACAAAGACTGGACAAGCAGAGACTGATCCTAGCCTTACTGCAATTTTTACTGCTTTTGTGTTGAGGCTCGGCATGGGTGTGACTAGTGTTACCTCAGTCTTGCATAAGAAACTAGCAGCAGCCATTCAAAAGAAAAATGGTAACTACTCAATGAAAAGAAAAGCAACATAAAAGGCCCTTCAGAGTATTGTTTCAGAAGCACCCAAATGAAGAACATATAATTAGGGGTAAGCAAACCCAGCTCTGGCTGAGCTTGATAAACATCTTTGTATCTCACACCAGTCTTCAGGAGTTCTGTCTCATTAAATCTGTCATTGCTTTTGTGGCCAGCACTCCTCTTTGCTTTTCATAAGCAAGATGGGAAGATACTCAGACAGACAAACAGACACATGGAGAGGAATCTTACATTGGCATTTCAAGTATATTAATTTTTAAAACTTCCTTATGTGTGCCACATCATTCCCTCACCACCGGCAGCTCCAGGAAGGCAGACAGACAGTAAGCAGGACTTGGGAGTGAATGGGGAGAGGGAAAACTGTACCACTAAAGACAGTCTGCACAGGGGTTTTGGAATTGGAGAAACCTGGGGTCTCGATTATGGCCCCACTACATAGTAACAATGTGGAAAGGGACTCCACCTCCCCAGTTTCAACTGACTAAAAATAATGACATCTAAATTTCCAGGTGTTGTAAGGATTAAATACACTGGTAGATGTAAAATATTTAGCACGGCACCTGGCACAAAGCCACAGTAGCTAGTACTTAGTGGCCTTGTGTGCCAGGAATTGTGCTAAATGCTTTAAATGTATTGTTTCACCTAGTCCTCAAAATAATCTTTCAGGAGTAGATGCATTAACTCTCTCCTCTTTATAGGTGAGGAGCTGGAGCTTTAGAGACATTAGGTAATTGGCCCAAGAAACTGGCAGAGCTAGGCTTTGAGGCCATGTCCAGTTGACTCCAGACCTCACTCCTGGCTACCACATACAATGCAGTCAGACAGCGGCTTACTCTGTTTAGAACCCACTATGTGTCTGGAGCATCACAAATTTCACAAATAACTCATTTGTTACACTAAAAAGCCAGTATTGCCTCACAGTATAAGATAAGGAACTTAAGGCATCAAGAGATTAACTATGACTCTCAGGTAAGGCTGGCTTCAGGGTCTGTGACCTGGGCTATTACTCAGGACCTTACATTTACATAGACCCCAAGCTTGGTTTACCACTCTACTGTTGCCATCTTGAAATTCTTAAGCCATATGTATATTTTTTTTAATACTTTTTTTGCATCATTTTCCACTGATTAAACAGCCGGCCCTGCCCTTGCCGCAGTGCACTTGTGGAATCTGAGCTGGAGTTAGGGGTCCACTCCTTTCTCTGAGGGCAGCATGAGTAGCATCGTGTCTTCAGGATCCTAGAAATAGAAGCTCACAAATTAATGTTTGCAAGTACTGCTTAATGACAGGACAATCTTAGAAAATGAATGGAATGGTAATGGAGTAGGAAAAAATACGCATTTACACTGCATTCTTACAAGTACTCTTTGAAGGAAGGAAAACTCACAATCTGTGCTTTCAAAGTGTTTATGGCAGCAATACCATAGATTTATTATCAAAAAATGAGTGTTCTGAGATGTATCGCATCCAGAGAACACCACCTTGCCCACAAGAACTTGAAATAACATCAAACATAAAAGAAAATATGTTTATAGTGGCACTGTGGCCAAGATGCTGGCTTTATTTAATGTGTGTTATAAAGTTAGAACTTGCAATTCGAGTTATCTAATATTGGTAGGGGAAGAGCACTTAATCACTGTCAAACCTTGGTACAGAATACCCGGCATACCTCCAAACAGGAAAAATAGGCAGGCACTTTCCCTGTGTCTTCATCTCCTGGCTCTCTGTACTTAGCATTCTTTTCACCTGCCACAGGTAGGCTCTCTCCAAACAGCAGGAAAAAAGGACTGCTGTCCACCCATGGCTCAAATCCTTGTAGCTTACAATCCAAAAGGAAAAGACACCATCTCTCTCCCAGACTCTTTATATCAAATCACATGGAAAGGCTCTAACTGGCCCTACTTGGAACAACATCAGTGTAAACGGGGTGGGGCAGGGAGACTGTGATTGGCCAGTCCTTGGTCACATGCCCTCCTATGAAACCAGAAGTAGGTCAACAGTCTGGCAGATAGGGTTGGCCCATTTATTTATTGTTTTTCTGAAATTCAAATTTAGCTGGGCGTTCTGTTTTATTTTATCTGGCAACCCTGCCACCAGAACCACATAGGAGCGAGAAGGAGCAGTTCTCCAAAAAACAAAGGGCTGTGGACTAACACTTCTTGAAGACAGAGTTCACTTCAATCCTATTTGTTTCATATTCAGCCCCCAAAGACTAGATCTCACACCCAAATTCCTGGGGAAAATGCTGAGTTCCAGTTATAGCCCCATTTTCGGGGCCAAACCCTCCACTTCTGAGATAACACCACCACATGATGCTCTAAATCAATTATGTTTGCCACCATTGATTTCCACGTCCAAAAGCTATTGAAATTCTCCTTCTTAACTTTTAATTTGTTTCTCTTGTTTTAAATGAATATTGATGAATCAAACGCAGTCCCAACACTTATGCCGTTTATGCATTTGGGTTTGTTGTATCAAAAGTTCAATATAACTGGTTTTAAATGAAATGAAAAGACTAGTTGTCTTTTTTTTTTCCAAACAAACCAGGATATACTTTTTAAAAATGTTGAACCAAAAAAATATATTTTTCCAAAGCCTTACACAGTCAAATCCTGTTGCAGAAGAAATTAATTTAATTGAAAAATATTTAAAGAAACTCTAGCCAATGGCCCAAATGTTACAGACAATATAGAATAGAATTAAATTATAGTACAAAAGGACAATTTGGAAGATCCTCTACAATATGCTAAAATGTAATTTATCCTTGAAAACTAGGCTCAAGTATTGTGACCTTGAGGTATATTTTAAAATGAAAATTAAAATTTCCCTTTTGTCCTCCCTCAGTCTTCTGGCAGTCCTTTTGCCCTCCCTTGGACTCTCATCCTCATGGAAAACATGACAAAAATGTAGAAAACACAGAACAGCACTGTCTAACTGAAATATCATGAGAGCCAAATACGTAACTGAGAATTTTCAAATAGGCATATTTAGAAAAGTACAAAGAAACAGGTGAAAGCAATTTAACAGTATATTTTATTTAAACTAATATATGCAGATGTTTATTATTTTGACATGTAATCACTATTAAAAATTAAAAAGGAGATATTTGACAGTCTTTTTATACTTCCAGCACATTTCAATTTGATACTAATTTAATTGGAAATATTTTATCTGTTTTTAGATTTCACAAAATTTACAGCTGAAAAAGTGGATTCACATACCCAAGTTGTTCTAAATTATTTAATAATTTCCCAATGACTGAATTGAGTTTCATTTCAGGATATACATCAGTCAGGGTCCACTCAGGAGACAAAAACCACATTAGTATTTGAACAGAGAGAATTTAATTCAAAGAATCATTAGCTATACAAAGTAATTAACTTGGTAACTAAACAGTTTTAAAAAAAGACAACTATATATTCTCATAGACATAGCAACTGCAGGAAGCAGCTACCACTACTTCTAGGGCTGGGGAAATGAAAGGAAGAGGTTGGAATTAATAAAACTTAGACACTTAAAGGTGGAGTCCTATGGAGATGAAATTCAGCCTTGGAGAAAAGAGCATTGCTGCCTGATTGGAAGATTTCTGATGAGCCAGAGTAAAACTTTTATATAGATTTCTAAACATCACAATACCAAAGCTAATACATTTTTCCACAGCTGCTGAAATAAGCCTAAATATTCATAAACATAAAATTAAAAGTATTAAGTTGATGAAGAGATGGATATAAGGGTTATTAAAATTTTCATGGTAGGAGAATTTACCAAAAAAAGTGCCTTCTTCAATTTTGGATATTGACAAATGATTGTCTAAGCCAGGGATCAGCAAACTATGGCCCAAATCTGGTCCGCTTCCTATTTTTGTAAATAAAGTTTTATTGGAACACAACTGTGCTCATTTATTTATGTATTGCCTATGGCTGCCTTTCCACCTGAGTAGAGCTGAGTAGTTGCAAAAGAGTCTATACGGCTTACAAAGTTTAAAGTATATGCTGTTTTGCTTTTTACAGAAAAGTTTGCAGAAACTTGATGTAAATTTTTGCTGAAATAAATGTTTTTGCTCACTTAAACATGACACCAGTAGCAAAGCATTTCCTGGTATGGCAGACAACACATATTCCTGTAGTGCATAGTCCAATCCCAACTGTTGGCACACCGACATCTAGTTCTTAATGTTGGCTTACTTTAAGCTTTCCCCAAACCTGAGCAACTGCATAATATCAGTAAGCATATGAATTAAAAACAGCCTGACTACTGGCATTCTCCCCTCTGGATTTCTAAATCCTGTACTTACTTTTTCATGAAATATAAACGAAATTTGAGACTAGAGTTTATCCACATATTCCTTTAAATATTGCACTCCCTCAAAATAAAAAGACTAATCAGTACAAGAAACAGAAATAAAAAAACTCACATATTGTGGGGTAAAATATATCTTATTCCTTGTCAAAATCAGTTGCAGTGCAAAATTATATTTCATTTTCTATTCATTACATTAAAATTGCACAAAGTTTGAGAGTCTTTCCAAATAAATTTTGATAATATAATTTTCCCAGAAATGGGAAAATGAGTCTTTTTTACATTTATTTTAAAGCTCTAAGATTAAAAAATAAAACCAAGATTCTATTTAGGTTCCCATGAAGAAAGCTAATGTGTTTAACTTTAGGTCCTTAGCAAAAGCTGTGACTCTTCAAGAGGAGAAAAAAAGCCTAGACTGCTCTCTGACTTTTTAATCATGTCCTTCTTAATGCCTTCATTATGTGGGCGTTCCCTCCCTTTAGCTACCTAAAGTCACAGACACACAGATAAACAAGAAGGCAAATAAGCTATGTTATTCAGAGCATAAACTAGTTCTGAAATTTCAGCATGTTCCCGTAGATAAAAACTTACCATTATGGGCATAATACTTGATGGTAAAGCTTTCTTCTCCCCACCCCCTGCCCACTTTTTCTCCTTTTTTCTCGTTACCCTTACCCATTTCCTTATTCTTTCTCCTCCTCATTCTTTTTCTTTTGATTTTCTTTTGTGTGAATAGATAAAGGCCTGTCCAAGTCCTGTGTGCCTGTGACAGAAGAGAAAAACATATGAGACAAAGGGCAGAAGATGAGAGAAAAGGGGGAAAGATGTTCAGCTAATCAACAACAAGTTTCTTTGATCGTTAGTTGATTAAAAGAAGCAATGTTTCTATGCAGACGCAAAAGTTGTATTCCACGTTGGAAAGCTTGTGTGGGTGAGTAGTGACAGGGAGAGGGGGAAGGCTTGAAATAATAAGAGAAATCTTCATGTTACCATTTCTATTAGGTATTATTTTAATTGGATCGCATACTACATGCTAGTACTTTCACACCAATGCCTTGCTGAGTGTTCAAGCAGACTCCAGGTGGAAGGTTCACCTGAAGGACTTGTAAAGCCAGTGAAAAGAAGAATTTGCCTTAATGCCACCAAAATGCTGAAGGTTTCTGCAAAATCAAATTCCTGGAGCTGCGTCTTAGTTAGTGGTCAAATCCATTGCTCAGTGGACAAGTAAACATGCTTTCTGCCACTAAATAGGATTCAAAAGAGAAATAATATCTAGGCTCTTCATCATAGTTTTATTCAACTCACTCAAAACCTATTATAAGTTGGTCACCTCATTGGAAATCAATCAAGAATGCAACAAATGGAGTCAAGTAAATTCTTGGGTCAAGAGAAAGAAACACTGAAAGCAGCACCTTGATTCCCATTATAGAATCTGACTCTGACAGTGAGCAAGTCATGTTTCACCCCTCAATTGTGTGTTGAGATTTCATTTATCACTTTCTTGTTCTGTTTAATTAGACTTTCATAAAAGATCAGGCATCTAACCCTTGGTGCTAGTGAGGCAAAAAAGTACCCTCTGCCTGCATACAGTTGAAATTGACAATGAAGCTATAAACTTAGATTCTATTAATAATAGTAGCTAACTTTTCTGAGAACCCAAAATGTATCAGGCACTACATTAGGCAATTTGCTTGGATTACATAATGTTAGATTTGGTGGAAAAACAAAATACAATAGTATGTTGCTTATAAGAATAAAAATCTAAAGCTTAAAAGACAATCCTATTAAAATAAGGAAAAAAACAACTATCACCATTTTCACCCAAAATTGTTTTGAAGGCTCAAGAAAATACAGTAAGAAGGCTCAAGTAAATAGAGTTAGTGCAAAGTGGTTGAATCAGGGATACATTTTTCAGGTAAAGTTGGTATCACTTGCCAATAAACTGAATATGAAGAGACAGGAAAAAGAAGTCATGAACGAGTCTTAGGTTTTGACTCATGCAATAGTCATTTTGTATCGGGGAAAGTCTAGCAAGTAGATTTGCTGGAGAAATCAAGAGCTTTGTTTTGGACATGTTGCGTTTGAGAAAGTGGTTACAGGCACAGCTTCTGGTCCAGGCAGCCTCAGTTTGATTCCCAGATTCACCACTTACCAGCTGCATGAACCTAAGCCACTCAGTGCCTCTGTGCATGACTGTCTTTACATATAGAATGGAAATAACCATTGGAGCCACTTCACAGAGTTGTCGTGAGACTCAGACACTGTGTGGTTCACCAACTTATCCCAAGTTTCTAAAACAGTGCCGGGAATAGAGTGGGGGCTCAATAAATATTGTTGAATGGATGGAAGTTTACTGCACATGTGACGGGAGCTGTTGAATGGACACGTAGACACACAGGCCTGGAAACTAGGGCCAGACAGCATTTAGATATTAAAGCTAAGAAAGCAGCTATAATGAAAAGGAAGTCCTTCAGATCTCAAAACATACAACAAGCTGCAACATTTGAAAGTGTGTTATTATTGCAAGAATATGACAGGTCAACAGTATAGAAAGTAGAATCCAGAAACAGAAATTAATGCATAAAAATGCACGTGGGGAAGGAGTAGGCTATTCAAACAAACGATGGAGTTGGGGGAAATGGTTAAAAATTTGGGTAGGAGAGGGAATTCAATTAAAGCCTTTTGTCACATTGTAATCAAAATAAATTCAAGATAGTTTAAGAGGTTGAAGGTAAAATATGAAAACAAAAAACAAAAGCTGTTCAAGAAAATATGGGCAAATATTTTAAAAAGCTCTCGAGATGAGGATTTACTAAAGATTAAAGCCATGGAAGAAATCACAAAGGAAAAAAAATAGATAAATTTGGCAACATAAATTTTAACTTCTGAACATATAAAAAGTTACAAACAAAAAAGAAAATGGAAAACTGAGAAAATATATTTGAAAATACTACAGATAAATGATTAATCTGACATCATTATAATTTATTAGGAAAAGTACAAACATGCTAATAGGAGAATTGACAGAAGAGATAAACAGAAAATTTGTGGAAGAAAAATATTTTTAAAATGACATACAAATAATTTTCAATCTCTCTAGTAATTAATCAAAGACATACACTGGGGAGATAATATTTTTTATGTCAAATTAGCAAAAAATCTAAAAAATTATAATGTTCAGTGTTACCAAAGATGAAAGGAAATTAGTACTTATGATCATTATAAGTAGAAAAATTCTAGCTGGAGTTTTCGAAATATATGTAAAAACCTTTTATTTTTTAATATCTTTTATGCCAAAGATTTCATTTATAAGAATATACGTTAAGAAAATTTACACATGGAGTAGATGTAAACATATTCATCTGCATTATTAAATATGAAAAGATGTCCAAAATGGATTAATAAGAGCAAAAAATAAGTTATAAAATAGAATATACTGTGGTCCCAACTTTGATTAAATATGCTGTCTGAAAAAAGGATCAAAAAATAATACACCAAGCCATAAGTATGATTGTCTCTTGGTTGAAAGATTTTGTGTGATTTTTATTTTTAAATTTATACTTCGTATTTTCTGTAATGAATATATATCATCATTTTAAACAGTTTAAAAATGCAATACAGTACAATTTAGCATATTACTATTACAAAAGTTTGCTGACATTGAGATTAAAATTGTGGTTGATATAATTTAATATTATAATTGAAATTCACTCATGAGAAGCTAATAGATCTATGCGATGGTCATCAATGAAGTGTCAAATGATTAGGTGAAAAGTTGATGGGAACTTTATAATGGATGTATCAATCTGACAGAACCTGGGCCCTCAGATTACCCTCAGCATCAAGAAAGAAGGATCACTAGCCATGAAGTGTCTCGTGATGTGATGCAGCTGGAGGTGCAGGGCACCACTCATGAGTTTTCTCGCCAGAAGGAAAGACGGGAAGGAGGGAGGGAGGACAGAAGGGTTGGAGGGGAGGAAGAGCCTAAATCTGGTCAAGCTTATAGATCTAACAGTTTACAGAAAGGCAGGGGATGGGCAAATAAGCTGAGCCACGAGGAGGCTAGTAGCTCAGTTCAGAGAGCAGGGCAATCAACAGGTTAGACAACCTGGTCCTTTCAAAACTAAATGGTAAGAATAAAAGGGGAAGGGGTGCACTAGAGATTAAAAGAAATTTGAGAAATATAGTAACTAAGTATGATATACGGTCCTTTTTTGGATCCTGATTTGAACAAACAAAAGTCGTTTTTTAGATTACGGGCCATGTTACATGAAACCAAAGAGTTTTTGTTAATTTTGTTAGTTGTGGAAATAGTGTGTTATATTTAAAATATCCTTATCTGTTAGATATGAATACTGAGGTGAGTGACATTATATAATGTCTGAAATTTGATTTTAAATATGCCAGAATTTAAAAAAAAAAATACCTGTGTGTGATGGAGGAAGCTATATTGATAAAATAAAATTGACAAAAATTTTGAAGCTTAAATGAGGCGTGCACTGGGGTTCAATAGACCACCTCTTCACTTTGGTGTATATTTGAAAATATCCATTATTAAAATTAAAAAATAAAATGCTAAGATTATTAGCATGGACTTCTAGGTGAAGGAAGAAAATGATTTCTGCTGATAGGTTGGTGTCACTGTCCAAGTTTGCAAATGTGAACATTTTTATTCTTTAAAAATTAAGCTCTTACGTCTCTGACTAGGACAAAGAGATATTTGGGAATTCTTAGTTTAACATATATGTAAGTTTTCGAAAATGGTAAGGAAAATCATAGAGTAAAGCAGACTGCGAGAAGATGTTGTGGGAAGAACTATGTCTGAAAGCCAAAAAAGAAAACATAACAACCTCTGTAAGACACAGAACACGTTCTCTGTAAGGTGTTGATAAGAATGACTGAGACTTGGTGGAAGGTATGCCCAGTGGTTGAGTACATGCCTACCATGCACAAGGTCCTGGGTTCAATCCCCAGTACTGCCATTAAATAACTACATACATAAACCTAATTACCTCCTCCACTGAAGGAAAAAAAAAAAAAAAAAAAAAAAAAAGAATGACTGAAACCTTCAGATTTCCTAAGAAGAAATAAGGGTCCTCCAACTTCCTGTCCAAAGGGCAGCTTAGTAGGGGGAAAAAAAAGGAATCATGAGCATTTTTAAGGTTGCATTCTCTCCAGCATACTGGATGCCCAGATCCTACAAGGACATGCCCTTAGTTCCCTCTGAGTTGGGAGACTATCAGTTCCAACCTCGCACTTTTGTTAGGCATGACTTAGCTCATCACACTTGCTCTGTTCCTGTCTTGTTCCTACTAGAATGTAAGAGTCGTGAAGGCGGGGACTCTGGCACACAGTACGTACTCAATGAATACTATTTAACTAATTGATTCTCTCTGCCCTATTCTACATGTTAAAGGTTTGTTTTTTATTGAAAATGGCAAATAAAGGCTTTAGAACCCCTGAAGATTAAATACTAAAATCCCCATCACAATTTTTTTTGTTCTTATGAAACTGCATGGATTCGAAGGACATTTATAATGCCTAGTAATGCTCTAGGAAGTTAGCCAAGAACTCCACCATCGCCTCGGAGTTTTAAAACCTTGAGAACTTTTCTCCTGGTGTGTTTAAGAGTATTCAAGCTCATTCTGCACGAGGAATGTATTGGTTTATGTTGACATTTTTGTCTCCCCCCATTTCCCCCCTCAGTCACACTGCAGTTTCCTTTCAGGGTCATACACAATCCCGGCAGCCTTTTTGGTGTGAGGAAGATAGCCCTACATGCTGCCTTCAGCTCTCACGGCTCTAATAAGAGACAATCCCTACAGCATAGTACAGCTTCTCAGCGGGATAAAAGCTAGTTTCTATAAGGTAATATTTCTCTCTTGAGAAAGAATAGTTGGTAACTCTGGCACTATCAAATTTCCAGGTCATCTTTGCTTGCTGGGAAAAAGAATCCTTATGAAGAGAAGTTGCTTCCTGGAGGGAGAAGAAGGCAACAATTGCCACCCAAAATGACCCCGTGTCCTGGAAGGGTGGCTACAATGGGCAACTGGGAGGCTGCTGAGTCGTTGGGCAGAGGAGGTTTGGGTGACTGCAGAAGGGAAGATCCCTTAAATGGGGTGACTTTCGTGGCCCTTCTGTAAAGCTTTCACAAACTGGCCAATGCAGTCATCAACCACGCTCTGGTCATTTTTAAGTTGTTGAAGTAGCTCAATGGATTAATAGGACATTGCACTGACTTTCTCAAACTCACATGCACACGGTCATTTAATGCCATTTTCAAGGGCACAAGGAAAGAGATCTGAGAGCCCTGCAAGTGAACAGAGAATAACAACAACATAAAGCCATCACCACCCAAACAGGGAGAATACTTCATGGGAGAACTCGTGCCTCCCATCGCCCCTGCCCTGCTCGCTCTCCACGGAAAGTCTCTGCTTTCCCACTCCTGCTTTACTGGGCCCCCGCGTCGGAAGTGGAGGAGGGAGCTGTGCTAGGGAAAGTCACATCTCCTCCAACACAAACCCTCTCCCCTTAAAGGACATACACGCTCAACTCATCCCATTCCTAGCCTCACCCCAGTCAAGAGAACAACTTCTTGGTGACCTCTGGAGTTTACCTTGGTTTTTCGAAAATCTAGGTAGACCTCATAGAGAGGGGAGAAATCGCTTGATGTAGAATTGTATCCTGGAGAGCTGATTCAGGTCGAGGTTTTACAGCGTCATTATTTGGTCATATTTACCAAATGTCTTACCTGCTCTATTATCTGTTTTTTCAGATGTGTGCTGGTTTTGATTTTTAATTGCTCTTATTTACTAAATGTCTTACTCATTATATTATCTGGTTTCTCAGATGTGCTCTCTTTTTTATTTCACTGGAAAGAGAGTCTAGCCTAAAAAAATCGGTGACTTGCTTAGTAATTGCAAGTCTGTCAGTTGAACTGTCAAGCATCCTGCGCAGGTTGAGCTGGCAGATTCCATGGCAGTGGCTGGCGTTTCTTTAAGTCTTCATCCTTACCATCAATGCGTTTTATGAGAACTAAAGAATTTGCCTTCCAAAGGAATTTTTAAGTGCTAACAATTTATTTGATAAGGATCAAATATTTTGTTGTTTCAAACGCTTTCAAATATTCAAAAGGACTGTTTCAGTGGTCCTATCATCATCTTCTAAAATCAGACAAGCAAACAAATAAACCTTCGGAATCTATTGTAATTTAAAGAAGTTATATTAGTGCTTAAATTTCTGAAAATACCCACGTGGACAATTATATTCTAGTATGTCTATGGGAGGAGGTAACAATGGAAAATGTTTCCAAAAAGGATATAGTCAATGACAGACTTAATGAATATAATATACTTTATAATATTCTGGATGTTTACATTGTACATTTTGGCATTCTTTTTTTTTCTCTCTCATATACTGGACAGAAAAATATGTTGGCTTTTCTATTCTGTTTCAAGAAAATCTAGGGTGCTTTACTTGTGGCCAAGCACAGAATTAACTAGAACTGTGTAATAATACACTTCACTGTACAGATTGAGATGAATCATGTCCAACAAAAAAAAACCATATGCACATAGAAAAGGCCTTAAATAGCAGAGCATGTGCCTATCTGTTTGGGTTCTTTCTAAGAGTTTTACTTTCTTGGTGCACTAGACTTGACCAATTACATTATCACTGGAGTTTTAATCGCTCATAAACTATATATATATGTATTTCACATATATGTGTATGTTCATATGTGCATGTATATACATACATATTTATAATTAATTTTTAGGTCCTTACAAATCCTTTAGGCACCTTTCATGAACACTCAACCATCAGCTGTGTGTTTGTGTTCAATTACCAAAGAGATCTTTCAGATTTCTCTGTCTCAAAGCTACTGAAGAACTAAATGATCGTGCAGCCACAACTGTTAGGAAATAACTTCATGAAAGCAGTTTTCCACCAGGAGAATATCTCTGTGTTTATATAACAGGTGGATCAAACGATTCTAAGGCTTTTAAATTTTTTTCTTTAACTTTAAGGCTTCAGATGACTCAGGAGACTCCACAGGAAGACCAAAAATCTACACTCTTTCACACGTTCGCATTTAACTCACTTCAACAAACATTCACCAGGACGAGGCCCCGGGGGTTCAAAGATGATTAAGAGTTTCTCTTCAAGGAGCTAACACTCTGAGAAGAAATCGGTAAACACATAGCCAACTGTGTAACAAAATAGTATAAAACTATCCATCTGAAGGGAAGGCTCTGAGTGTACATGAGATAAAATGATCCATTTCCCCTGGAGGATGTGTGGAAAGATGATAGATTCTCTTTACTGGTTGCTTCCCAATATTCAATTTTCCCTTTGGGTGGGATTGGAAGTGATCAATCCCCACTTCGGCTCCAGGGGTGAGTCTTCACAAGTGTCAGCCACTCGGCATAATCTGAGACCCTTTGTGAGTAACGAGCAGAAAAATGTACTCTGTTATTTTCATTGGCTGTAGGGCACAAGGAACCGAAACTGATCCTGTCGGAGTCCACCCTTCCTCCCGGTTTCTTTCCATCACAAGACTCCTTAGTCTCCTCCACTGGTTCCCCTCTTCTCCCAGTCCTCTGGGTGTTGAGGCCCCCGTGGCTCAACCCTTGGTCTTCTCTACCTGCTCTTGCTTCCTTCCTTCCTTCCTTCCTCTCAAGTCCCAAATGCAGACTTAGATCCCTCTGCCTACTCAGCATCGATGCCTGGATGTTGATGGACTTTTTCTAAAACTTGACACACCCACAATTCAAGCCCGGATCCTCCTCCCCATACCTGCTCTACCTGTAGTCTTCCCCATCTCAGATAATGGCTTACAACGAAAATCTGGGAATCATTCTTGGCTCTTCTATCATCTGTCACAACCAATCTGTCAGGAAATTCTGTTACTCTACATTCAAACTCTTTCCAGAGCCCCTTCGTATCTCATTACCTCCACTGCTGTCTGATCTGGCCAGTATCGTCTCTTGCCTGGATTATTCAGAGAGTCCCTAACTGGATTTCCAGATTCTACTCTTGCTCCCTTTCAGTCTACTTTCAACACAGCAACTGGAGAGATCCTCTTAAAGTTGAGTTGGATCATTTGCTCTTTGACTCAAAGCCCTGCAGATGAAAAGCCAAAGCCCTTGCATTGGTCCTCCGTTATGTCCACGATCCAGTCTCTGGCTGCTGGTCCTCTGCTCATTCCACTCCAGCCACTCTGGCCTCCCTGACGCTGTCCAAACATGCCAGCAATGCTCCTGCTCCAGACCTTCGTGCTGGTTGTTTCTTCGGCCTGGAACACTCCTCCCCAGGCTGTCCACACGTCTCACTCTCTCCTAGCTTCGTATCTTTGCTCAAATGCCATTTTTGTGGTGAAGTCTTCTCTGACCACCTTATAAAAACTACAACCCAGCCCAGCCCCCTGCATTCCCAATCCTCTTTACCCTGTGCTATGTTTCTCTTTTTCCATAGGCTTCATCATCTCATCATTTAAAATGCTATATGATTTACGTGTGTATATATATATACATTTATAAATGTGTGTGTGTGTGTGTGTATATGTGTACACATTTTTTTCAAATGTGTGTCTTCCCTCATTTGAATGTGTGCTCCAAAGGGCAGGGATATTTAATCAGTTTTGTTTAGTGAAGTATTCCGAGGGCCCAGGACAGTACCTGGCATGCAGCAGGTGCCCAACACATATTTGTTAAATAGGGAAGTCAGTTTGAGGGCAAATCTAACACATATAGGAAAGAACTGAGGGAACTGAACCCAAAGCCCTGATCAAACCATGCCTAAAGTCCACCCTGGACTTTTTTCAGTCACCTAAAGTCACCAACGGATTTTACATTTTAAGCCAGTTTGAATTCAGTTTTGTATTGTTTACCAGCAAAAGCATCCTAAAGGAAGCAGAAGGTAAGAGAGACCTTGAATGAGGAGGGCCTTAAAAGCCGAGCAGGGTCTCATACTCCTTCATAAACATGACACTTGAAAGAATGGTCTGCATGTCTTGTCTGCATTTCCTTATCAGCTCCAAGTAGCCTTCCACACCTAGCACTGCACTGATACCTCAGTCACTTGGGTCACCAGGGATCTGATGATTGGATATTGTTCAACTCTCCTCTTGTTTGTCCCTCTGTAGAATTTCTTTCTATAGAATTCGTCTTTTCTCTGCAAAGTTGGCCCCACTTACCTCTACTCCCACGCCCTCTATTGTACCATTTTCTCCTGGATTTCCCACCTTCTGGAAATGCTGTTACACTTCCATGATGGAGGCAGGACATCTCCTAAAGGCTGTGTTCTCCAGGGCTGTGTCTTGGACCACATCACCTCTTACTCTGCAGTCTCCCTGTGAAGGGCCTCACTCACTCCCACGACCTCTAGAATGTATAGACGATGTGCTGCTCATTCGTAGATTTCTACACTCACAGACTCCACAACCTGGAAGACAGCTCCTCCTAGGTCTCCCACAGAAATCTGAAACTCAATAAATGGTATCCATTCATTCCAAAATCAACTCCTACCCCATACTCCCTGCCTATTTGAATGGTGCCACTTAACTCCAACTTTTCTTTCTCCCACTTCCTACTGGTTCCCCAGACATTCATCCCTGAGATGAAACTAATAGCTTCCTACCTGGCCCCCCAACTTCACATGCTTTTCCCTGCCTTTCCCTACTCTACTGCCAATCCTTTCTCTGACTGGTGGGGACAGCACCCACCGAGGGGGCATTCTGGAAACGTGGTGGTGGGGGCAGTATTTTTGGTTGTCACAAAGATTGTGGGGCAGCCACACAGGGAAGCTAGGTCCCCTGCGATACCTGGGCAAGCCACATGTCCCACACAGCTCTCAAATGTCTTGCCAGACAGTAAGTAGGGTAGTGCTGTCTATGCAATT
Organism: Camelus ferus; assembly: GCF_009834535.1. NCBI lineage: Eukaryota > Metazoa > Chordata > Mammalia > Artiodactyla > Camelidae > Camelus > Camelus ferus. The sequence continues at coordinate 56,810,723 of NC_045701.1, forward strand.
GCCTATTGAAATAATTTTCTTTATACTTCTTCTTAATCTTATAATTAGGACTTTATGATAATTTAAAAATATGTCACATGTGATAGATTGTATCATCTATGAATTTTCTTTCAGCACAAGAAAGATGATGACATGAACTATTTGCTGCAAAAGGTGGCACTGCTCCAGGTGGTCTAGAACCTCTGATCTAGACCGCAGGGCGCCAACTGGAAGCTCGCACTCCTGATGTGATTCGTGTGTGTGTTTGACACCACTTAAATTTGATTTCAGCACATAATATTTTAATACAAGCATGTCTCATGCAATATTTAGGATATATTTTTGCTAAAAATTATTCATTTTTAAATCTGGAACTCAAATTTAACCACATGTTCTGTACTTTTGTTTGCTAAATGTAGCAATCCTAGTTTGACCTGCTTGCATTTTTTTTTTTTTGGCCAGTATTTAAAATCAGTATATTTTTACATTAAAATTTGAATCTTTAAGATTTCTTTGGAAAAGCAGATGTCTGGGGACTGCATCCTTTAGATGGGGGCCTGCTCTGCTCACAGGAGTTCATTGCAGCTCCCACCCCATGTTCTCTCCCAGCCAAGAGGTCAAAGCATTGCCACTGGTCCAAATATCTACTATTAATGACTCTTATAGCTAAGAGAAAAGTCAAATGTTACTTTAATTAATTTACTGTATCTATTAAAAATGGAAAAAAATGAAACAATTTAATAGGGCTATGTGTCCCCAAGAAAATGTGAGGAAATATATTTCTTTAAGGATGTGAAGAATTTTCCTATGTGTTTTCTTACCTTCAACCAGCTTTGTTCAAAGTCTTGGAAATATTTAAGTTTGGGATGTTTTCCATAAACTCTTCCCAAATTGATTTAATCAAAATTGCAAATATGATTATGTTATTTCCCTACTTAAGTAGAGAAATCCTTCAGTAGCTCTCCACGTTCTCAAGTTAAAAGTCTAAACTCCTCTGTGTCACCCCAAAGCCTCCCCCAGCCTCATCAGTCATTCCTCCCACCTGTTCTCACTTATTCCACTTTTGTAAGTTTTAAATCAGTTTCATATATTCATTCATTTTTCTCTCATTCCTTCCTGCACATCTATGAAATCCTCCTCCTTCCTCCATTCTTCAAGTCCTAACTAACACATCACCTCCATGGAGAAGCCCATTGACACAAATCATTCCCTGCACCTCCCTCCCCAACCTCAAAATCTGGGTCACCTCTCCACCATGATGAACTGCTGTAATGTGCCCCACCCCCCTGTATTAAAATCTGTCATCAATCTGTGTCCCACCAGACTGTAAGCCAATTAAGGTTAGAGACCTGGATTTATTCACCTTTGCAGCCCCAGAGCCTGGCACATAGTAGGAGCTCAATATATGTGGAATCAACAAACAAATGAGTGAGGAAAGGGAATTCCAGGCAAAAGGAACAGCAGGAGCAAAGGCACGGGAGCATGATGGACGTGCCATGTTTGAGAAATAGCAAAACAAAAACCAAAAACCAGCTGGTGCTGCACTTGGTGATGTGGTAGCCATCAAATAAGTGGAAAGGATGCGGCATCCAACTGTAAAGATCTTGGAAAATGAGACTTACAGGGGCTGGGCTTTTCTCTGCAGGCATTAGAAAGCCAAGATGGGTTTAAGTAGGGAAGATACACGGGCAGGTGTATATGGCAAATTAGTCATAAAACAGAAATTCCATATGTTTCTGTATGCTCTTTTCCTTATTTTTTTCCTTGCAGTGATTAAATTGGAAAGATGGAGAGAGGGTGAAAAGGAAAGAAGAGAGGATAATGATTTTAAAAAAAAAAGTACAGGAATTACAGTTAGACATATGTGAGGTTTCAGTGTTGGCTCTGTGTGAATTTTCTTAATTCATAATTTTTAACATTTTTTTTTCATCTAGAGATGTCAGGCTGAGGGAGGAGTAACAGCCCCTAACCCTGCTCAGAGGGTTGCTAATGTTTCACTAAAATAACGTGTGCCAATTGCCCGGCACAGGGCTGTCTGTAGGAAGGGTTCCAGAACGTTCACTGTTCCGTGTGGTTCCCATCTGCATGCCCCTCCACCCGCTGCTTCCCCGAGGACACCAAAGAAGAGGGCACCTTGCAGTGGAGACTGGAGGTAACTGCTCCTGCTCAGAAGACCCCACATTTGGTATTTACTAATGCCCCCTGCTTCCTGCTACAAATCTGACAATGTTTCTTTTGCTTCCCTCTTACCTTATTATGAGTTATATATAGGGACCTAAAATAACTGCTGTAGGGCTAGGCAAGGGAAGGGTTGGTTGGCTTCAGGCAAAGTTGTAGTGGGTAGACATCACCAGGGGCCTCATCACCAAGGGCCCTCTCTCTCATAACTCCCTGGTCTTTGAGGCCTTCTTGACACGATCCAGAGTTACATGATACACACTGAGACTCTGTTCTCATCCTCCCCCAGACCCAGGGCTCCAGGGAGCAGCTGGGACAGTTGTTTCCCTCTAACCTGACATTTTATGTCTGTATTCTGTTCCCCGAGTTCTAGAGAGGGGGCTGATTAATTCCCTAAAAAGGGACAACGGATTAATGTGCGAGCCTTTCACATTCTAATAAAGGCTTGTAAGTTTCTCCATAAATAGGGGAGTGTTCTGAGGCTTTGAGGCACCAGAAGCCCATGGGCAGGACACTGGGGCTGAGGGAGCTTTGCAGAGTGAGACTGCACGGTGCAGCTCTGCTGTTCCTTGTTTTACCTTGGGGATAAGGCCTTCCCTTGGCTCTGAAGATGAGGGGGAAAGTTTGAAAACCACCAATTAGAATTCAGATCCCACATTTTGCACAAAAGGAAATTGAGGACCAGAGAGGTTAAGTGGGTTGAACAAGGTCACTCAGCAGCCAAGGCAGGACCAGAAACCAGGTCCTGCCAACTCCCAGCCCAAGGCTCATTCTGCCAAGCGCCCAGACCGAGGAAGCCCTTGGGTCTCAGAGGGAAGTGGCTGTGCTGGCAGAGGCACCACGGCTCAGACCCGGGGGAGCACAGTGCAGCGGCTTCTTAGGTTGGAGCCTTGTCAGTTAGCTGGGGCCTCCCTGATGGCTTCTGCCTTGCCGGCTGCATCGGGAATGCAACTCTGACCCACGGGAAGAGCCCAGGAGCACTGCCGAGCCTGCCAGGAGGCCCTTGGTGTTACCGCACTGCACATCACCACCAACCAGGGCAGAGTTACTTTGGGAAACTCTGCTTCTGAAACAGTGTTATGAGTAGAAGTGAGAGAAACATTTATTTCTGAAGTGAGCAGAGAGGATCTGGGGTTCCTGAGGGACGGATGGAATGAATGAAGGGAGGAAGGGAGGAAGATGTTTGAGTGCCGGCCGTATGCCCATGGCCCTCAGCGTGCTTCCCAAGTTCTCACTGTGGCTCCTCTGCGCTGTGTCCCTAACCTCTCGCTGAGCAAGTCTTATCCTTGCTCGTCACGTGAGGACACAGAGGCTCTGAGAGCTCAAGTGACTTGCCCAGTGTCACACCAGGCCTGGGTCTTGCCCCAGCCCGCTGACTCCTGCTGCGTGCCCCGTTACCCAAAGCTGCCGCCATAGGGGGCACTTTGGCTGATGGATAAGTTCACCCATATAAATCCTTCTCTTTCTTGCCAACTATTTTATGTGTGCTGCATAGACTTACCAAGAGAAAAGATTGTTTCAAATAAAAACGTTTCTCCAAATATCTGGTAGAAATGGTGGAAGGGCTTCTTCCCTGTAGAATTAGGGAAGCTCTTTCCTTGAAAAGGGGCCCAGATGCATTGTGTCCTTTTGACCCCACTCCTTTCCTTAGATTGCCCGGGGCATTCAGGAGGGTGGACCCTCTCTCCTACGGCTTGTCTGGTTACCCAGGATGTGATTATGGTGCCTTAGTTGGATACTGATCTTAGGGAGTAACTCTCCCTGCTTCATCTGTAGAAAGAGAGAATCGGGTACTCTACACACACACACACACACACACACACACACAATGCATATATACTTTTTTGTACACATGTACATACATATATAAAACATCAGTGCCGTTCACCCAATATTTCCAGCTCTCTGCCTCCTGAGCACATGCCTTCCTGGCCCCTTTGTGCGTTAGTGAGGTCATATGACTGATTCTGACCAATGAGTTTGATGAGGTGTGTGTCACTTCTAGGCTCAGTCTTTTACTGATGCCATGAACCCCTCAGTTCTCTTTTGCCCTCTGCATGTGACCAACAGAGTCAAAGATGGTGGCTCCAACACCTGGACCCTGAATGACTATCATGAGCAGAGCCCTCACCTCGCCGACCAACAGTGGGCATGTAGCGTAAACTGGAAATACTTAGTAGTTTTAAGCTTGTGAGAATATGTGGCTGTTTGTTTGGTGGTATAAGCAGCCTGGCCTGAGTGATATAATTTATAGAGTCAAGCATGTTTTGTGCATATTCTGTTTCATCCTTTAAATAAATCTAGGCAGTAGGCACTATTGTCACGCCCATTTTACAGATGAAAAAGCCAAGGCTGAAAGAAGTTAATTAACTGGTCTAAGATCACTGCAGATGGCTAAGACAGTTTTCTGTTCCACATCTCTGTGGCTCCAAATCCTGGGCCTTAATCAGTGCTTCACCTCTGTTCTCTCTACCTAGGTACTTTCTGAGCCAGGAGGAAAATAACACTTGCTACACATTCTCCCAGAACATATACTTACTTCGTCATATCACTTAACACGTAACCTCAGATTTCCTATTGTACTCAAAATCCACATGTTAAAAAAAGGAAAATTTGATTTTTGACAAACTACCAGCACATCATAAATTATAGTCTAATGATTGGCATTCTATCACTTTCTAGAAAATATGGTCTGGCAGATATAAATCCTTCTCCCAGCAAGCAGCCCTCAGCATAAAAATTAGTTTTATTAACCAAAAAATCATTCTCAGACTTGATGGCTGTGTAGATGACCTTTGGCCTACTGTAATATAGCAATGTGTCTACCACAGTAAAAATGCCAGCATAAGACAGGTCCCACAAAAGGCAATAAAGGAGCAACATTCCAAAGACAAATGCACTTGAGACACATATGACAGCCATAGGAAGGGGGCAGTAATCAGTTCTAAGAAATGACAGTGTTTTGGCAGCCTCGGTTACTTTAACTGACAGGGCAAATAAAACTAATGTAAATTATTTTTTTAAAGAGCAGGCCAGAAGAGTTACAAGTGTAAATCAGAGTTAGTTTTGGACTTTGATTGAAGTCTGCTGGGTAGCCCTCCTTTTTCAATGCACTGAGGTCGGCATTTCCCTGTTCCAAACATTAAAACCTTTCTTGTTCTTCTGCTAATTTTTCTTTGGTTATTTGATTTAATCTGGGTTTTATTCTGCTGTTAATCCTCTCAGACTGACTTTGCCCTCCTGATTGCCTCTTTGAGGCGTATCTTCATCTGGGTGTGCTCACGGTTAAGTGCAAATCCCTCATGAATTTGGTTGGGAATAGAGAGGGCAGCCCATTAAAATAGCCATTGTTGTTTCAAACGCAACCTGTCCTAAAGAGACTTCAGGTAGTTTAGCTTTCGGACTTTCTAAATTTGGACCCTAGAATGCTAACGTGACTTCCTTTTAAAATGCCTATCGGTTCCTTCAGGGAGGCACAAGTGAAAGACTTAAACTACCTTCGCACTTATTCTGTCACGAGAAATAGGAAACCAAGCAAACAAACACAGAAAGTAGATCCCCCTCCTGACCTATTCTCCACCAAGCGCATCCCCACCAGCCCCGGAGGAGCAGCCTCCACGTTACTTGCTGGTCAAAGACAAGGGTACTGGGATTCTTGCTAAAGAACAGGACATAAATCCAGGGGCTTTTGAAGTCTTTAGTGGCTTAATGTTCAAAACTTTGCTTCCTCAAGATGAAGGTTCAAACACAATTTAGGTCAGAGGTTAAAGAAGTCTGCCACTTCAGTGACAGATAAGGGTTTTGAAGGTTGCGGCTGAGGCCCGGTGGCCCGGCCAGGCAGGGAAGATAGAGGACAAAGGAGGCCCGGCTCCACCCTCCCTTATCTGCCTTGGTTTCCTTAAGAACGAATGTTCATTAAATTCCTCTCCCTTAATAAAGAAGAGAAATCCACAACAACCAAAAAAGTAAATCCTATCTTTGTTCTGGCAAACTAGGTCAGCATTGTCTGTTCCTGCTGTCAGTTTTCTGCAGCGTGAGCTTCACAATGAGTCACAGGTATTTATGAAACTGTGCTTGATTAAACCTTCCCTGCCTCCCCATCTGAGGGCTCCAGTGTCTCTTAGTCAGAGAGAGATTGAGTTGGCGGGTGTTTCTCTCGGAAGACTCCGGAGTGAAGACAGCAGATCTGAGGGCTACCTTTGCACCAGCTTGATTTGGAACCGAAGCATCACAGACACATACTCTGCCTGCCGAGATGCCACTGCCACATAAAAGCTGCTTAGCAGCATGGAAACTTTATTTTTTACAACCCGTTTTAATGGGATTGGATTCAGTGCTATAAATTTCACTGAGGCTGCCTTTTAAAAAAAAAAAGGAACTCATTCACATTTCCCTCGGACTTCTGGTTCTCTCCCCACACTCATCAATACCGCCATTTAGCACTTCCATGTTAATTGTAAAGCCGAGATAAGGAATTTCTTATATAAGCAGTAAGACAATAGCTGTCTCTGGGTATCGTTCCAAGGCATCAGAGAAGAGTAACCAGGCTGCAGATGTCAGTGCAAACACAGAAAGCAGATCTCCCCGCCACAAGCAGACGAGGGGGCACTCACGGTCTCCTCCACGTGCACGGCCTCAGAAACGGAGACAAGGGTTCCCAGGGCAAGGCTTTTGTAAAGGGGGACTCAATAATCAGTACAAAAGATGATTTCACGTGTGTGGTCCCGTTGCTAGAGCCAGGGAATAAGAGCTAGGAATTCTTGGGTCTTGTGATCACATCTACTGACTGTGCACTTGAGCCTTAGTTATTGTCCACCTCTGTTTTTCATGACTATAAATGAGTGTGGCTCAGCCATCAGGCAGTGCAGGAAACCCACGGGAGGGACTATGCTCTCCCTGCACATGAGCTAGCCTCTCAGAAACACCTTCATGCTTACCTTTCTCTGGTCGAACAGGTAGAAGACTGTGCTGGGCATGCAGCTGGCATCCTAGCGCGAGCAGATGTCCTCTGGGTCATGCAGCTCTGACGCCAGCTCCCCACTTCTCTTCTCATGTGTCCCCAAAGCCTTCTTGAGCTGTGTTAGACAGAGGCATTGCCGTTGGTTAGAGATGCTTCTGTCTTAAAAGAAAAGTCTCACCTCAGACTACAGATGAGTCCATTTGAGAGGGAATTAAAGAACAGGGACATGAAGGCAAGTGTTGGGTTTAATTATCGGCACCCACACGTTACTCTCAGCAGCTGGCCTGGAGCAGGGAGGGCCTCACAAGCAGGGCTTCCGTGGCTCACCCAAGCGTGCTGTTAAATGCAGATTCTGATCCCCTGGGCTAGGGGTGGCCCTGCGATCCAGCATTTCTAGCAAGGTCTCAGGTGATGTGATGTTGTGGCTCTCTGGACCACACTCCGAGTAGCCAAGCAAATATAATTTGTGGTTCAAATCCTGACACCAATGATTGTCATCACAAGCACCAGTCAATCTAATTGAGCTTCAGTTTTTTCTTCTGGAAAATGGGACTATTATGAGTATTAACAAAGATGGGGTCTTGGAAATCCAGATGAGAACTGATGAGGGCCTGAAAGAAGGCCCTAAGGGTAAGGACTCCTGAGACGTGAAGGAGGTGTAAAGAACAGGATGGACTGGGTGTGGAAGGAGTCGAGGGTGAGCCCCAGACTTCAGTCACGGACAGCCAGGTGGATGTGTCTGCAATCGCTGAATGTAGAGGTGCATGTGGTGAGTGAGGAGAGGATGGCACTGAGGACGAACGAAGAATACAATTTGGGGCACTTTGGGTTGGGGATCTTGTCTGAAGGTAGACTCTCCAGGAAGCTCACTGTAGGAGACCCTGCGGGGTGATGAGGAGAAGCCGGAACCCTGGTGAGCACTCCTGTTCAGGGAGTGAGTGGGCAGAAGAGAATCCACAAAAAAGACTGAGAAAGAAGTGCTGGGAAAGGGGGAAGAAAACCAGGAAAGTGTGGTCCCTGCTGCTGGGAGATTGGGAAGGATTACACTGACAAAGGTGGGCTGAGCAGAGAAGTAAGCATGTCTGGCAGAGAAGATGGTAATTTCACACTGGGTGCACTGATTTTGAGATGTGCAACAGTAAAGCATGGGTTTTTGGAAATACAAGATAGATGTACCAGGAGAACCAGGCAAAGGGCTTTAGGAGATCGCAGCATTTGGATGCAACCACAAAGCCCAGAAAGGTGAGCGGGCAGCAACTAGGAAGTGTCTGGGGGACAAGGAGCCCAGAAATACATACAAAGGGGCTCAGAGACAATGTGGCAGCCACAACACGGGATTCACAAAGGCTGAGAGGCCAGTTTCAGAGTCAATGTTCATTTTAAAAATACAGCAATTAGAAAAGCTAAAAAAACTTCATGAAAACATTTAAAATATTTTAATACAATATCGTAAGTCTAAGAGACTGAAAACATTCGTGGAGATTTGGAGGGAACCGTTAAATTTGTGTCTCTCTAGTAACAATCCCACTAATTGAAAGTTCAATATAGCAACTCTTTTGTAAGCAAAATAGCGAACAGCTGACCTGAATACTTGTTGACAGAATAGGCCAAACTGCTAGATGATTTTAAGAAGTCCGTGTGGGCTGGAGATATCAATTGTGCTCCTTTTGGTACAGAATTTTTGGGTGTCCTTTCTACATTAGCTCTGATGACACATCTTAGATAACATCCTTTATTATTACGCTTTTAATTCTCCCTGCTTTTGCAGTGACCAGATAGTCAACAGCAGTCCCTAGACCTAGAAATAGTCAAGTAAAATCCTAATGTTATAGATACAGAACACAGCACGAGCTAAGGTCAAAATGAACAGTGAGCCTTGGGAATGCGACCTTGTCTCGTTTATCCTGACATCCCAGATGTTAACAAACCCAGGACCCAGCCCACAGAGGCACTTACTTCACAAATGTTTGTTGAATGAAAGGCAACATAAAGTATTGCATTTAACAAGCTCCACTCAAATCCCACTACTTCAGAGGGCTTTTCCCAAAGAATCCCACTCTCAGAAGGCACTTTGTACTTATGGATTTCTATATAAGCTTTTAATCTTGCCCTCTTGCAATTATTATTCACGTGTTGTTTTTCATTATTCTCTTATTAATTTGTGTGTGTGTGCACGCGCACACACGTGCACCTGTGCTTCACTTCTTCAATTGACTACAGGTTCCTGAAGTCAGATCCTTTCTTTTCCTCTGTTTTGAATTCCCAAAGAGCCTTGTACAGGTCTGGGCACAGTGAATGCTTAAAAATACTGGTCGATGAAATATCTCTCCTCTGCCTGGACTGCACTGTCAAATAGTTTAATCACTGAGAATAATTCTTTTGTCCCTAGTACATGTGATTTTCTACTTGACAGAAAAATGAAAAATTAGAAATATCTGAGTGCTTAGATTTTGTAATAGAGTGAATTTCTAAAAGAATTGAGATGATTCTTCTCTAGAAATCTAGTAGAGGCTTTATTTTTTACCAGTAAACTTCCACATATACCTAAAGGCTAATGTTACATAGCTAACACAGCACATCCGAGCTAGACTCTCCCACATTGAGTACATACTGTACTTCCGTACATCATAGGTAGAACCATGCTCTCATTTCACATGCAACCATATAGAACATGGGAAAGATCCAAAGCAACAGTCATAAAAACTAAATGGATTTCTTACAATTTACTTAAAAATTGACATTTCCCTGATGAGCATTCATTTCAATTAGATCCTTTTTAGAAGCAAAAACTTTTCCAAGGCAGAGAAGAATCAGTTTTTCTGTTCAATGCAACAATATTAAAAAGGGCTAGGGACCCCCACCCCCAACCGTTCTTCTTTAGGGGAATACAAACATCAAAAGGCAAGCTCTGTTTTTATTGTGATAACTGTAATTATTGTCTTCACGTAATTATCTAGCTAAAATGTACGCCTTTTGTCAGCTTAGCTTAGAATTCACTCATTCACTTGACAACTGTTTATTGAGCACCTACTGTATGTCAGGTGCTGATCCAGGTGCTGAGGATACGTGGGAAAACAAAACAAAGTATCTATCCTCAGCTGCCACACTCCAGTTTAATGAAATAATACTAGCCCAATGGCATTGTATTTTTAAACTAAAAGAAATAATTAAGGGCTTAATTTTTTTGAGAATTGCTGAATATTTAAAATTAAGGATACTACTTTGGCAAACTGGGGACATAGCTGTCAATTTATATAAAAACTTTAAAATATTTTTGACACAGTATTTTAAGCCTAGCAAATAATAATTGAATAAAAGAACCACTACTTATTCTTACATAAGAGGCATATTGAGCCTCTTGGCAAATGCACATTTTCCTAATTTTTAGGCTTTTATGACAGATGACTTGAGGTCGTCTAGAACATACAGCCTGGCTACATACCAGGTAATTAAAATGTGATCTTTCCTAGAATTAATAACAAAAAATTTACTTACAAAACTTCTATGACCTATCAAAATAAGTTTCAATCCAGCCTTACTAGTTTGATTTTTATCTTTGAAGTTACAGGGAAGCACAGTCTTCCTGTGCCAAGTACCTCATTCTAACTGCACACAGATAGCTGTGTTTTGAAAAGAAGACCATTTGAGTGATGGATTCCTTTGGCCTCGATGTTGACCTTATTGTTCTGCTTCCCAAAGCTGTTCGTGTTGTGGTTATTGTAGTAAAGCTCAGCTATTGAAAATCTGAAGCGATGCATCATAGCATGTGCTTATTGCATGACATGTTTATTATTTGTCTTTCTATTGGTTTCATGGTATGTTCCCACAGTGGCACATGAGTCACAGTATATGTTTGTTTTTGAGGTGTGTGAGTTGGCTCAGAGATAGACAACAGTGCTAGCCTCACCTGTGGCTGTAAGCTGGTTAGAATTCGAAGAACTGTAAAGGACCCAAGGAGACCCTAGTACCTTGGAGCAATATAGCCTGATTTTTCTAGATAAAGAATTTGATTCAAAGCTCATTTATTAGTAGAACTATTGGTTGGTTTGTCTCCTTCCTCTCTTACAAACAAGAAAAGATGAGTTAGATTACAAGGATGCCAATCTTCATCGCTTCATCATTCCCTTGGAATTCACCATTTTTGAGAGAATAGGTCCTTTAGAGACACCATTTATTCTGGTGTAAGAAAGTCTAGTTTGTTGATTGCTATGAGGAGAGAAAAGCCAACTATTGTTTGTTGATATTATTTAATGTAGGAGCTGTTAGCCCATAAACAATACTTATTTTTAACATTTGCTTTAAAATATGTTTTAGAAAGAGTTCACCTCTAAAGTATCAAATATTAGATAATCTACTTGGTTATTATTTTTGAGGTCTGCTACTTTGTCACTTTTTTTTTTTAAATTAGGAACTTTCTCTTTCTCATTTGTTCATGATTAAAATTCCTTGCATTGCCTCCAAGTGCAATCCCCTAGACAAATTTAGTTGCCTTTAAAAATATATCAGCAATAGAAAGTGCAGTAGGAAAACAAGTATTATTCGAGGGCGCAGCAACCCTGGAAAGACAGTTTTGTTAGTGGAAACACATTAGTCTTTTGCAAACTAAGCAGTGATGATATTTACAGAGCAGTTTATAAAAGGTCAAATACCCGTCTTCTGCCAGCAAGTGATGCACGTTCTTGTGAAAGGAAAAGAAGGTTTTCAAAAGGTGGTCCATGGACATGTTTTGGGGATTCCGAGACTTTTAGGATGTTGAAAATATTTTTAATTGTTTTGTTTCGATAACAGAATAAAGGTTTAAAGAATCAACCTTTTAGCAGTTACAAAGGCAGAACTTTGCAGTTGTAACTCTCAGGTGAAAGACACTGATGTAGAATAAGATCCTAACTTTTAAGTCAGTGTTTCCCAGAGTGGACTTCACTGGTGTATTGTGGGGTGTGTGAAGATGATCCGACCCTTTTAAAAGGGGTCCGGACATCCTTCAAGTTTGAGAACCAGCGCTCTGTCGTGCGAGCCGCTCCCTGCTGCAGAAGAGGCCGGCAAAGGTAGAGGGCGCCACCGTGAGGCTCCCATTTCAATGCTTGTCAGTTCAATTGTGGTGGGTTAGAGATCACAGGAAGCAGTGCTATCTGTTGAAGAGACATCAGACAGTGTAGTAAAAAGGGTAATCCATTTATTTTTAGAGAAGTTTTCCACTCAGAGATCATACACGCTGCAGATCACAGAAACACATGCAAGCATGAAATTTAATTTTTAGGAACTCTTTCCTGGGGCTTCCATAGAAGGCAACAGTGAAAGGAAAATGATAATCATGACAAGGCAATTATAGAGAGGTTTGGCGAAATGAAAAACTTTGAAAAACATAGAGTTAAAAAAATCTTTTTAATGAAAAACCATGCAAGCGGCATTATTTTAGTTCAAAAGAGCTAAATTAACATCATGGAGACACCACTTTAAAACTTTAAACCAGTCAAGAAAGAATGATGTGTGTGTTTTTCCCCCCACGTGATTTTTTTTTTCCCCTAGTGATTCAGAATTTATAAATGTGATAAATATTGACTTACTAGGCTCCCAACAGATGGATTGAAACATGTAGTAAAACAAAAGCAATATATTTGTGCTTTCGGCATGAAATGAGTGAGAGATTAAGCTGAGGCTTCCCTAAATTATTATCGGGAAACAGAGTGGATAATATTGGTATTTATGCACAACTGCATGCCATTTTCAGCAAACACATACAACAATAAAAAAAAAAAAACGCAACCGCTATTTTTTTCGGAGAATGATAATTCCCTTTCCTTTAATTTTACATTAGAAAAAAAAGATTACTGAAAAACAATAATAAAAAAGTTTATATTGCATGTGTTCAGCTGAACACTCAGTGAAGATTTGTTGCAGAAGAGAATTAAGATTTGGCACGTCTCACAGTGCTAAGCGAGCATGCCAGTGCAGTAGAATGCCGACTTCCTCAAGTTTCACTAAATACCCAGTACTTGGCAAATACGTCCAACAGAGGAAGGACTTTTTAAAACTTACACTCAAGCCTTCCCTGATAGTAAAAGGCACAATACGATAAAAATTCAAATAGTAGACGAACTAATTAATAACTGTGACATGATATGATCACGCTGAACATGGGAGACTTTTCCTCAATTAAAAAATCTGTGGAAAGAACTTTTAGCTGAAGAGCAGGCCAAATGGCAATTTTTCCTTCAAAGTATTGGATGAAATAACATACAAAGAAAATGTGAAAATCCATTTACGAATGTTTTGGTATATATAAATGTATATATATATACATTCTCTCTCTCTATATATATATAATGTGTGTGTGTGTGTGTGTGTGTGTATATATATATATATATATTTTTTTTTTTTTACAAAGGTTGCTACTTTGTGCATAGATATAATACTCTCCAGGTCTAGTGGAAAGAAGGGAGGTCTCAAGGAACTAAATTCTTACATGTCAGGTTTTCCAAACCATCATCACGGCAACAAAATAATTTGTCAGATTCTTAAAATTTACAACCATCCCAGACACAAGAAATTTCCACCGAGTTTGTGCCTTCACATGGAGCTAATCTCACTCCCGGAGCTGTAAACATGATGGCCGAAGTGACAGCCTGGCTACAAATCCGTCTGGCAGCTTCATTAGACATCTCTCGCCTGACTGATTAGACTGCATTTAAGACTGACTTTTATTTTTTCAAGCCTTTTGTTTAAATTAAAAGGTCATGTTTTCAAGCAAATGATCTGCTGCTGCCGTCAGTCCAGCACCATAATACAGTTACATTATTACTAGTATTACCAAGTGGAGAGTCAGCTGCCCGGCACATGGGCCCCGGCCCCCTTCCCTGGGGACAGCCAGGACACTGGGGGGTGCTGTTTGTTTATCTGCAGTAGAACCTAGTGAGGGGGGCCTGGCTGGGGAACAGTCAAGTTGTTCTTCCACCACAAAATCCTAATGGGAAAACTGGGTTCGATACTTAGGCCACACCTGCAATTTCGACATCCTTCCTTCAGATTCTAGCAGGGATTTTTTTTCTTTGAGTTAAGTGGACACCATCTCATAAACCTCCGTATTATATCACTGTTCATTTTTTAAAAACAACCAAGCTATCAACTTTTTCGGAGCATGAATTATTGCATCAAGAAAATAGAAACACACACCACACTTGAAATAATATTTGCTAACTTTTTACTGTAACGTATCAAGAGGTTTATATCAGGTCTAAAACAGAGAGCAGGCTCACTCTCGTGAGCCCCTCCTTCATGTATTCTAGCCAAACAAGGACACTTCACTCACTCTTCCCTGAGCTTCTTCTGTCGGTGTGATGGCAGATACAGAGGACCCAGAGCTCAACCACGACTGAGCTGTTTCCCCTCTGTGGGCGACCACAGAGGGCTATGCCCATACACCTCACAGCAGGCCCAAGACAAGGCACCGAAAAACTAGAGGCTGCAGATGTGGGGGATCTTTGCAGGAGAGAAAGAAACTGTGTCTGTGTGCAGCCCCGTTTTTGCCTTTGTCTCACATGGTTTTATTGTTTATAATGCCTGCCTTTATTTCATAACGTATTTACCATGCCTCAGTGTGAGGCCAATTCCTTTGTCCAAAAGTGGATGAAAGAAGCCAGGTCAGGAAGCATCCACGCAGGTGTGGGCTTGATGCTGGGCACGGAAGTCTTATTTCCTAGTGCTGATAGTTTTCATGTGTTAGTTATAGAATTCTGAGCTTTTATGTGTTATTAAATTCTATGCAAAATTGATTTTTGGATTAGATTTTGTCTTTTTTTTTTCTTTTTACATTTTCAATTATAATTAAATCCTCCATAATCATCAAGGGTTGAGCAGAACTGCTGTTGGCAAACTCCTACTGAGCATCAGTGTCTCGGTGTGAACAGGGTTAGTGAACCATCTTAAAGAAATAGTATTGCCTTTTCATTTTCATTTCAATGAGATTCAATTTATAATAAATAAATTTGCATGTTGATACTGCAAATAAAATTCAAAAATTAAAAAAAAAATCCATGCTTTCACTTACTTGAAATGTAAACAATTTGCAGTTCTTCGAGAATATTACTAGGCTGTCTGAACCACAAAGCCCACGTTCTTTACGCACATTCAGGTCAGCCTGTTCGTGGGAGACCGCTGCGGTTGACGTGTGGGGAGCTCACACACGAGCACTGACGAGAAAAGAGAAATCGAGATTTTTTTAAACCTAAAGGAGTTTTCCATTTTCATCTTTCTAACTTTCTGATGCTGAAAATCAAAACAAAACAAGAAACCTGGTTACAGAAAATAAAATTCAGGTAATGATGTCAAGTCATTACTTAACTTGAATAATACAATTTCGATACAATGAGTTTTAAACAATTCTGACACCTTAAATTTAGATTCATATTGAAAATATCTTTTGAAAGGTACAGAATTCCAAAACATATTCATCCACTTCCAAATTTCATTAAGAAATTAAGAGTTTTAAGCCTTTTTAAAAAATTGTCATAAAAGGTTTATTAACACATATTCTAACTCAGGATCACTTGAGAAGTTATGTGAGTGCATTCCTATTAGTTTTATGCAGTTCAAACTCCAAAGTAATTTTAAAACTTTAAATTGGTATAAATCACTTAAGTAAGGAAATACATACGTATAGTACTTTGTACCTAGCAAGTGTCTAGCAAGCGTTGGTTGTTGTTACTTAGTTATTGGAGTAGTTCCTACATAAATATCTGACTACAAATGATCAAAGTAATTGATATTCTACAACTTTGATTCCTGATCCTGTATTTCAATAAAACAAGCTAATCATGAATCACACAAATAAACAAGTAAAAGTAAGTAATTTCAAAATGTTTTCAGATAGCAAAACCTTCTTAAAATTAAGTCAATGTTAACAATTTTAGGTTAGATGCAAAAACTTTCCCCAAGTAACAGTGCCAGATTGGCAGGGCAAAGAATAGGTGATATTTTTCTAGTCTTTCATATGATGTTGTAAATCTGAAAGTAAGAGTCTATTTGAAAATCTCTACCAAGTGGGTCTGAATCCAAATAACTTACAATTTGTTCCATTCACTAATCAGGTAAGCTCTAAATATGTTTTTGAGAAAAGTATATTAATATTGACGGACATGTTTGGCAAAGCACTATCAGCTATACACAAAAGCCATTTTAAACAGCCTCTTTAATAAGGAAGGGGATGAAAAATACCAGCTCACAACAGTACGTGTTTAATTAGGAGGTATACTGTACTTAGGGACTTTCTAATGAATAATAAATGATGTTTTATTTCCTGTGTCTGAGACACACAGGCAAATAATCAAGAATCAAAGGAACTCAAAGTATTAGGTAACAATCAGTAAACTCGGGCAAGAGCCTTCCTCCCTCTCAATTTTAATTGGCTCACTGTTCCCGGGAACTATAAACCGTGTGGTTGGTGGCCGCACCGAAGTTTACTTCTATAAAGGAAGATTAACGTATTCTGCAACTTTACACTAATCCTTGTTTTGAGTTAACTCAAGCAGATTGGATTAGTAATTCTTACCTACCACCCACTAGAAGGGACCCCGGCTCCGCGTCTTTGACACCTGGTGGAATTATGCACCTTCTGTGCTTTATATCCCTTGAAAACATTCTCAGGAAAGAAACTATGTTCCGGCAAAAAGAAACTGTTTTATGTGAATGGGGCAAGAACTGAGGCCTCTCAAAGCTGAACCTGGGAGTTTCTCTATTATCAGCTTGGGGCACATTTGGTTCATTCAAGCACTGGTGGGGTATTCAGAGAAGTTCGTTCAACTTTTCCTCGGCACTGAATTGGCTGTTCTCTGGGCCCCTTCTTGGGGGGCTGCGGCAGAAAGGCTGGAGGAAAGGCTGCTTCTCCCTCATGACCTCTAGAACCATTTCCATCTCCTCTCTTTCCCCGTATTCCCTCCAATCGCAGATATGAACAACAACAAAACAAAACAAACACCTGAACACTTCTCCAGGGGAATGTTATTTACCCCGCCTTTATTACTACAATGAATTTATATACCTATTAATGTAGAATCTTTATAGAAAGAATACCAACAAAATCAAGTTTTGCCAAACTCTACAAGAAAGATACCCTGGGCCTGTAGGTTCTGATCCCACAGGCCTGTGTTTGTTACCATGTGCCCAAAGAATTTTGACTTTCTATTTATGAATACATATCTTAAAATCTCTTTTTTCCAGATTTATGGAGATACAGTTGACAGCCAGCACTGTGCAAATTTAATGAATTGACTTACATATATTGTGAAATAACTACCACAATAAGTTTAGTTAACATCCATCATGTCATATAGATACCTCCCCAAAAAAGTTTTTTTCCTTATGATAAGAACTCTTAGGATTTACTCTCTCAACAACTCTCAAATACACCAAACAGCAGTGTAATTATAGTCTTTATGTTGTAATTATATCCCTGGTACTTACTTATATTAAAACTGGAAGTTTGTATCTTTGGATGACCTTCATTGAATTTTCTTTTTATTCCTCTGTTTCATGTTCTGAGCATCTTAAACTGTGAACCACAACTATTCACGGTCTTCTTCCTTTCTAATAAAGAACAATGTCATAAAAATGTCTTCTGTCTTCATTCACAGACACATACATGCACGCATGTGTGTGCACGCACACACACACACGTTACCATCAACTGAACTCCTGAGCTTTCCTTCAAGACATGCCTACCCAAGCAACCCCAGCAGGGCATATAGTAAGTTTCCGTGGAAGGGAAGGGATGAACTTAATTCTTATCTTTCCTCTTAAGTCATGTGCTGTGATTGGAATGGGAAATAAAAATGCAACCTTTCATTTATTAGCTCCCTCCTTCCTATGAATTAGCCAGGGATGGCAAATAGGTTTCAGAGGTGTGTCATCCCAGGAAGTAGCAGTGAGAGAATCCTATGGGAGACTGTGAGCTTTGTCCATGCTCAGTTGCACAGAGAGACACAATTAAACTCACCATGTCAGCAGCATATGCAGAAGGAGCCCTGGATTCATCCTACCAGAAAACACAGTTTTGGTTTCTGAGTATACTATACAGACTAAATTTCAAAACTTCAGCTTTATTTAATAAACTTTGTCATTTGTCTTGGTCCTTTCTTTTTCTGTTTCCTCAATATTTTTTTTCGTTCATGCTCATGGACCAAAATAAAGAAAATTGTCTGACATTGCACTCAGACAATTTTTTTTCTTTTTACTGTCTTATAAATTTTTAAATCTATTGAATGTTCTTTTAAGTCTATAAAATATGCATTGGGTTGCCCCATGTATTAGTCAAGACTCTTTGAGAGTGCTAGGAAAAGAAAGCCACATCAAGCTAGTTTAAGCTTTAAAAGGCATTTGATTGGCTCACTTAAATGAGAAGTACAATGCTAGCTTCAGGTATGGCTGTATCCAGGGGCAAATGTCATCCAAACTTTCTCTGTCTCTCAGATTTGCCTTCCACTAAATGTGGGCCTTGTTAATTCTCTTGTTTTGCAAATGTCCTTCCTCAAAGGGCCAGGGCTGCCAGCAGTTCCCAAACACACACATATAAAGTTATACAGTAAACAGAGAAGGAATGCTAGGAACAAACACCAAGTGACATGCCACACTTCATCCATTCTAAGACCCCTTCCATTTTCTCTCTTCCTTCTCCTTTCTGCTCTTCCTTTCTTGTTTTCTTTAATTTTTTCAGCATTTTCATATCTCTGAAATCAGAATGTATCTTAAACATGCTATCACCAGGTGGCAGCTGAGACACAACTGTCTTTACCTGGATTTGTGCATCAAAACTTGCAGAATGGGTGTCAACGGCTTGGGGAAAAGTCCCAAGACTGTAATAGAGCACTCTCCAGAAATACCACGTCACTGATGTTCTCGACGGCACAAAGAACACTGGGTGAAAAAACATGCATGGCCACAACTGCAAGTCCAAAAATGATCCAGGAGAATTGAACACTGACTATAAAGAAGTTTTGGAAATACCATCTTCTTTCTACTTATACGCAAGAATTTCCCAATTATGCAGTTTACAACCAAGGGCACGTGAGTACCAATGAAATAGGTGATGTCCACAAATTCACATGCATTTCCTGCTCACAAGAATAGGATTACAGACAAGTCCAAAAGTCTGGGCTGATAGAAATGTTTTCTATGGCATTATAATACTATTTCTGACCTGCATTTAAAAATTTTTTATTGAGGCAAAATTGACATATAACATTATATTAGTTTCAAGTATACAATACAGTGACTTGATATTTGTATATATTGCAAAATGATCATCACAATAGTCCAGTTAACATCCCATCTGCATTTTATATCTACACATGAGCCCCTGGAGAGGGAGACACAGAGCTTCCTCGGGCTGGTGTAGTGGACAGGGCACTGGCCCATTAGAAAGGAGCTCAGGATTCTAGCTCCAAGTCTCACTCTCACTGGCAGACTTAGGGGACTCGCCTCACCGCTCTGGGCCTCAGTTTCCTTATCTGTAACAGAAACTGCATAATCACTAAGATCTCTTCTGATTATAAAACGTTTAAATCTAACAATGGCATATGCTATACCAACCGAGTGTTCTTATCATAGAACTACATTGATTATTTAAGAATTTGTCAAGGATGACAACTCTATCACAAAGAAAATTTGGTAATAATTCATATTACCTATAAGACATTAGAAGAGATCAGTGTGTTACAGTAACAACACCCATGGTTTTCCTAAATCCAACAAAATACCACAAAATGTTAGGTTAAGCATTATTAATTTTTTTTCCTTTTAACCTGCCTGTGATAAACACACCAAGATACCCAGTGTGAGTGCTAGTGAGTTTAGCATTATTAGGTAACGTCAGGAAACAGTCATTCCTGACTCTAAGTTATTTGTTCTGCAGGTTGATTCTGTGTGTGCGGAAAAGGTGTCAATTTCTTAGTTTCTTCCCAAAGAATCAAGAGAAGGAAGTCGTCACCAAGTAAACAGGCCAGCCCAAAGCATCCCACAGCTAAGAATCAGAGTGCAAAGAAAACACAGCCTGGGGTTCAGAATCACATAATGTTTCTGTTAAAGCACAGTGCAGACTAGATATTCAAGTTTACAAAAATGTCTTACCAACCAAAAAAGTCTTACCAACCAACATTCATTACAGCTTTCCTCCCCAGCCCTTGCTGTGGGTGTATTTCTCAGCTGGATTCCAGGACCTAGCACACTCCTCCTATCACTAAACCTGGAATTTGCTCCCTGCCTTTTCCTTTGGGTTTTACACATAACATTTTGAGAATTATGTCTCTGTGTGAGACTCCACCTTCATTTTACCCTTTGACTTTGCATCACGTAAAACTAAAAACAAGAAACCACGTGCTAGAGGTATGGCAACCTAATGAGAGGGACAGCCTTTTGAATGAGGCTGAGTGCTAACTCCTGTTTGGAATCTCAAGTTCTTTATTTAATCTGCTGTTCTTTATATAAAGTTGTAGTTTTATTCATTTCTTTTCATCACATCTGCATAGGAATCCCAGGATGTTGGTGCTTCTGCTTTCTGCAAAACATGTAAACAGTAAGAAGCAAGAAAATGAAATACAAAAAAAATTAAAATAAAGAAGCTTTATCAAGCTCTAGAAGTCTAGTATTTGCTGAATGTGCACCGGAACCTCCTTGGCAGGGTTTGTTTGTTTGTTTGTTTGTTTTTGTTTTTGGTGAGGAAGTGGAGGCAATTAAAGAGTGAGTTATCCAGGGTCACAAAAGGAATCAGTGAGTTGAATTAGAGTAAGTCTGATTCCTGAGCCATTGCATACCTGCAAAATTGAGCTCCCATGTCAACTGTGACTGCCTCAGGGCTTCCACTAGAGCAAGACAATTCGGGGATAGATGTAAGGACAATTTTCCTAATATGAATATGTAAGATAGTAGAGAATCCTCCTCCAATTCCTCCAAGGAGGGAGAATAGGCACCCTCTGCCCATTCAAAAAAGAGGTGCCAGCCAAGTGTCCGTTCCACAGACCCACTGCTGGCCTGGTATCCTTTTAGACATGGAAATATTTGATTCCTACCTCTCTCTCTGACTGCTTCGTTTTAGTTTCTTTCAGTAATCTGCACTTCCTTTTAATATTCCATCATTCTCCTCTGTCTCAAGCTACTTTGTCTCAAGATATGTACTATCTGATCCTTTATGTTAAAAGCGAGCTCTTGGTCTATAATTTGCTGAATTCAACTACTTCCACCTTCTAAACATCAGACATTTCTCATTTCTTTTCACTTTTCTTTCATTTTCTTTTTTTTTTTTTTTTTTGGTTAAATAGTCAATAGTGGTTGATCAATCTCCTTTGCTCTTTCTCTCAGGGGAACCGAAAATGTCCCCATGATGACTTGTAAGACCCTTTACAAATGGGCCCCTCTTACTTCTCTAACCTCATCTATCATCCCTCTGCCGTTACTCATTTCTGTTAAATTCCATCTTGTTTGCGTTGGTCCACTGAGACACATTTAGATCCTGATTCTCTTTCTTGCTAACTCCTAGGACACGCCAGGCACACCCCACTGCAGGGTCTCTGCACTTGTCGTTCCTTCTGACTGGACATCTCCTGCCTCAGATGTCTCCAGGGATGCCCTGCACATTCCCTGGCTGAAGAGTCACTTCTCAGTGAGCCTTTCCTGACTTTCCTGTTCCAAACTGCAATCACCATCTCTCTCTGTAGCATCCCCATCCCCCATCTCTGCTTCACTCTTCTCCGCAGCACTTATCATGTTCTGACATTGCTATTTCCTTATTGTCTGTTCTTCCAACTCTCCCTAGAGTGTAAATTCCAGGAGGCCAGATTTTTTACTTGGCTTGTTCCTAATGTACTCCCAGCCTCTAGAACAGTGCCAGGTATGCAGTAAATATTTTTTGAGTGAATGAATGAAGGTCAGAACACTAACAAATTCATTTAGAGCAACTGGCTACTCTCATCATCTCTTCATCCATCTCGGGTTCTCTTTAGTGTCATCTCCTGCAAGCAGGGAGAGCAGGTAAGGCATCATCCCTGCAGCTGGACCAGCAAAGAGAGAACTTCAACATGGTGAGACAAAGAAGAGTAAGCCATTAAGGATCTATTGGAGGGGAGGGTACAGCTCAAGTGGTAGAGCACATGCTTAGCATGTATGAGGCCCTGGGTTCAATCCCCAGTACCTCTGTTAAAAATAAATAAACCTAATTACCTCCCTCACCACTAAAAAATAATAAAATAATATGATAATAAATAGAAATAAAAAATAAATAAAAGGATTTATTAGAGTTTGGGTACAAGTTAATCACAGAGGGGTCTGTAGTCAACATTTTAAAACTCAAGATTAAAAAATCTTGGAAGAGGCAGGTCTAGTTAGTAGCTTTGGTTTTTAATTGCTGTTCCGAGGACTTGTCCCTTCCCCTCACACACCCTTGATTCTCCTTTAATAACGCTGCTCTGGCTTAACCCTACATGGGTATAACAACCGTATCCTGAGAACTCTGAGAATTTTGTTTTCATTCCTTGAGCCAGAGGACAACTTTCCAGCACCTAAGCCAGAAGTAGTATTTTTTCTAAGGACCTATGAATTTATAAACGTGAGAAAATTTGTCAGAAATGTAATAATGATGATAAAAATAAATATGACAATTATATATAGAAAAAGAAATAGTATTTGTTCACAACTGCTTTTTTTCACCTTTTCTCAATCCATAAGAAGGTCTTCAGGGCGATAAAGCTGAGAAGCCCTGTGGTCTTCACACATACAGAGTCTTGCCGTGAGTCTGATGACTAAGTGGCGGCTGGTCTAAATAAATTTGCACAACCTTTTTATTTCACTATCAGCTAATAATTATTGGTTTTAAGACTGTTTTTATTGATCAAGTTGGCTTTTTAAACGTTTGAAATATGCCTAACTACACAGTACTGCATTTTTTTTCAGTGTGAAGATTTTTTTTATGAAACATTTGGAACCTAAGCCTTCAGCAGAACTGAGATTTTTGCACATCCTTGAAGTTAACATTTGTCTTTTTTTTTTTTCAAATAAACCTTTACTGTCTGAATATCACTTCCTTATTCAAACACTTATCTGTCCTCACTCTTCTTAAGTATGTGATTCTTTCTCTTGGGAATTTCAAAATTATCTCTACTTTATCTTATAGAAACATTTACAAGTGTTCAGGTCATTAAACTATTGCTTGAGATCTATAAGACAAGGCAATTGTTATTTCAAAATTAAACATGAAGCTATTCTGCCTTAAAGCCTTTGTTCTGAGTCGCTGGGAAGAAGCTCGTTCAAGTGAACTGTGAAATGATCTAAGCTCTTTCCAACCATTCTTTAGGTTCTACCCATATACCATGCTTATAATTTATTTTAAAATATTTTTCTAGTTAATAAAAATGTGATTAAAAGAAAGATTTACTTGCACCTTTAGTACTAACCTAAAACTGTTTCAAATGACCCCCATTTCATTATTTCACAACAGCCTTTTGTTCTGGGTTTTTCCATGTGTTTGCTAAGCATTTTTCAATGGAAGTCTCAATTAGAAGCAAAAGAAGGGAGGGGGGACAATCATTTAATTCAAAAATTAATTTGGAGATCAGGCAACTGACTTAGGCTCATGCCAGCAACTTAAGGCTTTCAGTCCCGGCCACATGATCCAAAGGAACTGAGCAGCAACTGTCTGGCGGCTTTAATCCTCCTTAATTTGAGAGCAAAGAAACTCACATGTGTTTCTAAGAACATTTTCGGAGTACAAGAAGTCCATTTCTGGGGGACACCATCTAATGCCCTTGTTTTGCTGACCTCATGTATTCTGAATTAATTTTTAAACCACACACAGGCAGAGGGTGGGGTGGGGTCGGGTGGGAGGAGTTACTAACAGTGAGGCAGCTGTTCGGGGCTGTTAAAACCCACTCGGAAGGAGGCTTCAAAGACTCCCTTCGTGTTGTGACGTGAATGTTCTTTCTGTTGTGAGGAAGCTGGGCCCAGTCACGGGAAAGACAAAAGTTGGGAATGCTCACCCTACTTTCTCTGGGAGGCTGGAGAAAGGCGCACTGCCTGGCAGGCTGCTTCTCCCTCTTTGTCTGAAGCCCTCTAGGTTCACTGGTATTTAGAAGAACTTAATTAAAATCCGCGGACAATTTTCCAGGAAGTAGATTAGGCCCTTATGGTAGACGCATTCTGTTTAGGGGCTCTGATTCTCTCTGGACATGTTTTACTTGAGAGGGGAAAAGCTGAAAGACAGAAACTGGTGGGTCTCCTATGCACTTCAGGTCTGATGAGCTGATAGGCAACTGAATCCTCAAAACTTTTTACCTGGGGTTTACTCATCAAAATGGAAACAGGACACCAGGCAGGATGAGACTTTCTTGGGCATCACTTCAAAATACAAGGTGTTGTCCCCTGCGCTCTGTGTTTCTGCTTTCATTAGCTTCCTCTCCCTTGGTCCCCATCTCCAGCCCTTCAAAGAATGCAGTCCCTAAGGCAAAAATCCCTCCTTCCCCTTCAGCTACAGAGCCAAAATGACTCTCAAGAAAGAGTCTGATCAAACCCTTCAAACCAAGGAGCAAATAACAGCTGGTATTTCCTGATCTCTTACTTTCTTCCAGACACTGGTCTAAGATTTGATATGTATTGTCATTTAATTCTCCCAGCAGCCCAATTATTCTTACCCTCCTTTGACAGGCGAGACGAGATTCACTGAAATTCACACAGGGATTCCCACTCAGGAAGCGTCATCGCAAAGCTTGCTCTCTCAAACACCCAACTCTGCAATCATGAGGCCTCAGTGCGCCAGACAAGATAACGGGTGATGCTTAATGCACTGCTTTTGCCTTTGGCGAGGGGACACAGCCTTAAGTAAAAGCGTGAGGCTGTAACTGTCTGTTTCTAATCAGTGGAGACTCCCTGAGGCCCCTGAAATCAACCCTAGGAGCAGTGGGCTATTCTGACCTTGCACCTGGCCTTCAGGTACACTAATGAGCCAATATGGAAACGGAATTAAATAATATACATAAACCTATGACATAGACTGATATTAAAGATAGGGAACCACAATCCTTTCAGTTATATGAGTCTTAAAAGTCACCTATCCAACTTTCCATCCAAAACAGGTACCCCATTTCCGAATCCTTGAAAGATGGTCTTTAAGCCTCTTACTTCCAATGCCAGAGAGCCCACTGTATGCCTCAGCTGACTGATCTGCCCTAATTGCTACAATGTTCTTACTCATCTTGAGCAAAAACCTGCCTCCCCATAAGTCCAAATTGCATTTAGGGTGAGACAGGTACAGGGCACTGCTTTCCCCTCTCTCTCTCTCCAAATAAAATGATACTCTCAAGGGCACTGTCGTGGACCAGACGGGACACATATGGGCCCAGGATTTGAAAGCCAATGAGATCAGCTCCACCAGCAGCAGCTCTGAGGTCAAAGCAGCTAAGTTCAACCACTCTCCACAGCGCTGACATAGCTAGGGAAACAGACTCTGGGAGTAGTCTTCACTCCCCTCCAACCACCTGACGTCCGATCTGCCTCCATTCCCCGTCTACACTCTAAATTTCCGTGACCTTGATAGCATACCCACCCGCTGAACTCAGCTCCCTAGTGGAGCTGGCTTTTAACAATGCCTCACAAAAATGAAGAGTAGGAAGGTGTGTGCCTTAAGCGCCCAGGCTGTGTGCTTTGCTTTGTTAAAGGCCACCTGCTTTCACAGACTTGAACTATTTGAGGTTTTCAGTATGTGATTCTTTTAGGAACTCTGGATATATGTGTATATATATATATAATATGTATATATTTAATTGCAATACAGTCAGTTACAATGTATTAGCCACTGTGTTTAAAAAACAAGCAACAAATCAGTAAGAAGCTGCCTTTAAGACAGGAGCAAAGAAAAGGGAGCTTCTGTGAATGAGACGTCTGCCCAAAAAAGCAAGTCTAGTTGGCTTCAGCTTTGATTAGCTGATTTCTGGAGACTAGGCATCTTTATTAAAGTAAAAAGGGTCTATGTAATTTCTGGAACTGTCATTATGAAAGGCTGAAGGGAAAATAAGATGGACTCACCTCTTGGCTTCCAAACTCAGACCTGGAATTGACCTCATACAGGGGGCAGCTCTGGTGCTGGGCCAGGTAATCAGCCTTAATGTAGAAACTTGGGTGATGAAGAAGCACCACCAAAGTGATTAAAACAGGGCAGGAGAAGGGACAGGGAGGGCTTCAGTCTCTCCAGTGCTGATGACAGCCAAGTTCTGGGCTATTGCCTGGAATAGTTATCCTAAGGAAAAAGCAGGTGAAAGTTCCAATGTTTTGTGAATACATTTTGGGCATGCTGAAATCAGCAGGGTTCATACATACTTTATTATTATTATTATTATTATTATTATTATTATTATTATCATAATTATTATTATTAAAATGTTTGAATCTTTTTGGTATTTCACCCTTTTCTTACTGATTGGATAGCAGAAGAATCAAGGCATAGAGCCTGAATTATATGGGTTAAGGATCACTGTGTGTTGGAAACAGTGATGACTAAGGTTCAGAAGCCAGTTTTCTAGTCCCAACTCTAAAACAGTTATCTGTGACCTCGAGTAAGTCACTTAGACCTCTGAATGTCTATGAGAGAAAGACCCTTTCACAGAACTTCTTACATTTCTTCCAACTGAATGTTTCTGTGTCACATAACAGGTCACAACAAAAGATATCTCTACGTCTATCTATCTATCTATTCATATATCCATATTCATATCCACATCTCTGCAAAGTGGTCCAAGGTCGTCTCAGTTTCACTGTGTTTCCAGGTTCAGTCATTTAGAGGGCTTTAAGACTAAAGTAAGCAATGCTGGAGGGAAGGCAGAAATGTGTGAGTGGTCAAATGAAGAGTGACTCAGTGGTAGATCTTAAAACAACTGAAGAGGCAAGCAGATGGAATTAAATTGCAGTGCTGAGAAAAACTTAAATAGAGTAGGGGCTACATTTGATTAGGGCAGTCCCCAGGGTGTTGGTTCTTAGTTAACACTGAATGAATGGAACACTTATAAACAAAGGCTCTCAGGTAATGGCTAGAACACACTCCATTGTAGGGTTAAGTTGGGGGCGGGGGGCATTTCTAGAGTTCAAGTCCTCTCCATTGACTCTAGAAATACAGAGTCACACAGCCCCAAAGGAGAGTTTTGTATTCATACCATGGGGTCTTTGAGTGTTCTGACCTGACTTATTAAAATCAGAAAAGCAAGAGTGCAGACAATTCCAAAACCAGCTCCAGGTCTGCTCTGTGGAGAGCACCTTCCTGCACAGGGGGTGTGGCTGGAATGACGGGTGGTCCCGCTGCCTGCCGAGGTGAGCGCTGGAAGTGTGAGCAGTCACTCCTGCTCCTCTCTAGCACGCATTCCCTGGTGAGGGGGGGCAAGCACTCTTTAGATGTCAGCTGCAGGACCCAATTTGGGCACAATGATAAGCAGTCAGTGTTTGCCTTCTGCAGCCCAGTGTCCTCTCTCTGCCATCTTCCCCAGAATTAGACTTGTTGCTGGCAACCCTCCGATTCACGGGTCTGGCAGTAGGATCTCTGGGGAGGAATCATTTAGACCTATTTTTAAAGATGATCGCTAGAACAATAGTATGTTCAGCTAGTCATGCTTAACCATAAATCATTCTGTGAGATGCACAGTGATCCCTCCACACACCCACAATGGACAAAAATATATCAAAAGCCAATGGTTTAACTTCCAATTCTTTATGCCTCTGACCCTGTGAAATGGGAGGGCTTCCATGGCCCTTTTGGCATGGGATGTGGTTAATTCCATTTGTGAACAGAGACACCAAATCTGCTCCAAAATTTTGTTCAATTATCACCTGGGTTACAAGTTGCCTGCCTCCATGCTTCTCCATTTGAATGGTATTTTTCTACCTTATAACCAAGCTTCTTAAGCCATTAATTGGCCATTGTGCAAGGCGACTGAAGGACAACAAAGAGTTAAGGTGCTCTTATCCAAATTTATCCCAGCAACCCTAGAACATCACGTCCTCCTGAATGAAGAGAAGCAAAGCAAAATTCCCCCAAATATCTGCATCTCCCAAATAAAAGAGCAAGATAGAGGAGGAGGACCAGACTGGAAAACAAAAGAGAGGAGGAACCTCCAGGGGGAGGTGGCAGATGGTCCACCAGGTGGACCTTGACAGTCCACAGAACTGGCCAAACTGACTGGTGGACCAGGCAATTTTTAGCAATGATTGCAATGTGAGCCAGAGTGCACCAGCCATGTGGCACATTGCCAGGCATCACTCCCAGTGACATTCCAACCAGATAAGCAATACATTCATTGCTGGAAGGGGGTTGAGGGGCACCAGGGAGGAAGTTCAGGGGAACAGGCAGGCAAGCAGGATGGAACAGGAATGGAACAGAGCACGCTCCCAACCCACATCTGAGAGGTCCCAACATGTCTGAACAGGTAACTAGTAAGGTGGCTTAACCTTTGGTCTCCGCACACCCGGGAACATTGCCCTGTAAGAAAGATTTGATTTACTCAGAGAAGTAATTAAATCTGGTGGCACAGTGCTAATCAGGATAGCATTCATCAGCACTCAGAGCTGGAAAATTCTTCCTCTCCCCTTTGTAAATGCCCAAACCCTGGGCACCTTATTATTCAAGTTTTTAATTAAAAAGGAGCAGGAACAGTTCAATAACCTGGAGCAATCCATCATGTTCACAACCTAATGAAAGAATGCGGGGTTGCGAAGACACTCGCCCCTCTACCGGGTCCTGTACAGCTCCACGGCGAGAAAGCAAGGAGTTGCTTGGCTCTTTACCTCTCTGCCGACTTAACTGTCATATTGCATAGTTGCTGCTAAACTGCACGAAAGGTATTTCTAATCTCATGATGGTGACTGGAAGAGGTTGAAGGACACAAATTAAGTCTCAGAACAGTACAGCTGAGTAAGAATGGAAGGTCAGTCAGTTGACTCTTCCCACAATTCCCCGAACAAGGCAATTATTCATGAAGGAAATTTCAAATTATTTTCATTAGACTTGTGTTTTACCAATCTAACCAAAGTGATTAATTAGGGATTAAAATATTTACTCTGCACATGCTGCCTTGGCTCAGCACTAGCATATTTAAGCATTGCGCTAAAAGGGTCAGCTGTTTCCAGTATTGTTTGGAATTCATTTTAGTATTTTCTGTGTAAAAGGGCACTGACACCCGTGTCTATACCATACCTGGGGTCTCTCCAGACACCAAGTTGGAGAAGGAGAAAGAGGCTCCAGAATTCCCACCCTTTACCCCCAAACTTCTTCCTTGTTAGAACCGCTCTGCGTCAATGGTCATAGTTTTGCTGTATCTGTGCCTTTGCAACAAGGTGTTTGGAATGCCTGAGGCCAACACCCTAATCAGTGACACGTGGTAGAGCTGTGACAATTGTACAGTGAGATACACCACAGAACCTGGGTGTGAAGGAGACCACAAGAATAGAAGGATTTTTTTTTTTTTTGAGATTTTAGAGGTTTATTTTAGCACTGATTTGCCAAGAATAAATTAATATTTTTTAATGGAGGTGCTGGGGATTGAACCCAGGACCTTGTGCATGCTAAGCATGTGCTCTACCACTGAGCTATACCCTCCCCCCAGCAAAGAGCAAATTATATTAACTATTTCCTGTGAATTGAGATAGTGGCAGTAGAAGTGGTTATTCAGACAGGATGCCTGAGCTTCTTTTGCTCTGTCGTGCCCAGTGGGGCCAGAGCATTTATATGAGTTGGAATTTATTGCCACTTTACTGAGATGCCAAATGGGACACTAGTGCTGGAGGTGCCTTGTTTATTCATAATTTGCTAACCTTTTAAAAGATTGCTAAGACAGGAGGTGGTGGAAGAATTGCTCCCTTATATTGCTACTGCATGGAGGTTCCATGCCTCACCTCTGAAGGTTTGTAAAGGGCGGCTAAAGAGATGCTCAGGCATTTTCCCTTTCACTTTCTGCCAACAATGTTAATCACATTCCTTCAACTGTTCCCACCAAGCCTTTAGAGAAAAAAAAATATGATATGGGAAAACAAACCATTAATTGCTTTAGAAGCAGAGATGGTGAATGCAAGGTGGTGAATATGGAGGGGTAAATAAAACCATGACCTTGCAGGGCATAGTTGAAGAGGATGGTAAGTCCAAGACTTTGCAGGGACAGGCAGAGTCTAAAGGGAGGGATGAAGGGTGGGAAGTGGTGCCACTGGAAGAGGAGGGAGCTGTGTATGAGGAAAACCACCAGGGTGAGTGGCTTGATGCCAAGACTGAAAGCATCCCATGCAGAGGAAGGAGTGCACAGGACCCCAAGCAGGAGAGACCCCAGGGTGGTCAGAAGGAGGTATTCATCGACAGGGACAGCAGTAGTTTTGATGTAGTTCTGTGCTATGAGCTGGGCTGGCTGGAGCCCAAGGAGGCGTGGTGGCTATGGTGGCAGGTACAGCTATGCTTGGAGTTTAGGAATAATAATAATAACAATGAAAATAATTTACTGAGTGCTTTCCATATGCCACATACTACACAGGCAATATCTCACTTTCTTTACAAACCTTTGTCCATTTTATACATAGCTTTTAAGAGCTGGAATCAGGATTCAAACCCGGCTCTGTCAGGAAGCAAAGCTTGTGTTCTTAATGAGGACAAAATGCAGTCTTAATAGAAGAGAAATGGGGTGGGGACCAAAGGAGCTGAAGGGAGCACAGCTGGGGAGCATTACTGGTAGTTATGATGCCTTAAGGAGTGACACATGGAGGAGTCTAGGGCCGTCTCTCTCCAGAGCAATGATGTGGTCTGGAAGGCCCTCGGCAACAAACATACTTAAGGTTGGAAACCAGCAGGTATGGATTCTAATTTTAATTCAGATCCCACAAAAGTCTCTTGACCTTAGGAAAGCCACTCAACCTTTGTGCCTTAGATTCGAAGGCACTCATTAAAAAAATACTGCTTACTTTATCACTTTATGAGGCTATTGTAAGGATGAAATATAGTAAATTGGTTCATTTAAATGGCTTACAACTATTTGGCAAATGCTATGGGCCAGCACTGTGCCGAACACTTCACATGCATTCTTTCACCTAGCTCTCATGATAACCCTACCCAGAGGTACTGTTATTCCCATGAGATAAAAGAGAAAAAAGAAACATTTCATAAAGTTCAAAGAATGACAAGCACGTAACGTTTTATGATTATGATCTTTTGGAAGTAGTGTTATCTGGCTTAAAGGGAGGATGGTAAAAAAACAAAACTCCTCTGAACCTTCTAGAAAGAAGAAAGGAGAGAGGCTGAGGGAAGGCACGTGCAGGTATGTAATTAGGAATCATGTAATATAACTGAAGGTTCGGCTACAAGGGAAATTTTACAGAGAAGTAATGTTGGTTACCTGAAATTCTAAATAACTGAATCTGGGATCATTTAGGCTCTATTTCTGAGAGAGAATGTATCAGATAGAAAACAAATTGATCTTGGCCAACAGCTTTGAAACATTATCTGCCCCTAGAAGTTGGACATGTTTCAGGGTATTTTAAGTCTCAAGGGAAGTTATACTTCCCTTTACCTTATATCTAACTTTTATAGCCATTGCAACCTCACCAAGATGAAAAAGATGCATAACAGGATTTGCATTCCTCCTCAGAATATGACTGCTGCAAGCAAACAGTTCAGAACTTACTTGTTAGTAATATTATTAGAAGTCTCAGCCGTTTTTTCACAGGGCAAAATGCCCCGAGGGGAGAGAAGTCACCTGCCACTTTCTAATGTTATTTAATCTTTTTAGTCTGTCTGAGCTGTAAACTGTCAATCACAGTTCATGTTTAGTCACCTTGAATGCTGTTTAATCAGTAGAATGCTTTGTATATCTATAAATACCTGATGACACAGGAATTAAGTCTTCACAATAATTATCCCACTGCATCATGTGACATCATTACTCACAGGCAAGGCCAAAACATTTTTAATCTCTCACGGTTTTTCACTAAGAAATGTTTCATTACTGCTACATAAATGGACTTGTTATTTCACATTGAGAAAACGGGCAACTCAAATCTGCACATTGGGCTGTTTATAATGTCTGAATGGCCCAGTCTGTTGTTAAATGCTGATGATGACAGGATAATTATGATCATGTGAACTGATTGCCAAGTGTGTGCAGCAAGAAATAAGAGCAGCTCTGGTTCAGTGTTTGGTAAGTGATTTGTGTTAATGTGCCCTGAGGTTCATGCTCATGTATTTAACTCATTACAGTCATTGAAAGATGACTTTTTAATGTAAAGATTGTAGGTCATGAGATAATCTGTTAATTGTGTACGTCTTTGTGACTATCTGTGTGTTCCTTCCTCTCTAACTTTTCCCTTTCTCTTGCATTCTTTTTTTCCTTTATCCTTTCCTACATTTTCCAAATTATATACCCTGTGTATGTAATATTTTTTACAAAGAGAAATATAAATACATTTAAAACATATTAAAATGATAACCACTTATCATTTATCAATTAGAATATTACATAAAATAAAGACACACTTGGTTTACATGTTATGTTCACTCTAACAACACTGGCTCCAAGTGCCTGCTTGCTACAGTTCTTGGGATGCTGATCTCAGGACTCCACTTTTCTACGAATGGCCCTGTCAGCGTGGTTATTGGGATGGATTCAATTCTGAGGGCTGTGAAAATGCTGGCTGATAATGGTACAGTGTATTTGGTTGGAGTGTGAAGCCACAGATTTTTTTTTCTTTCCTTCTTCCTTCCTTCTTCATATGATCTATTTTCTAAGAAGCACTTAACAACTTGTTTTTCCCTGTTTGGTTTAAAAAGAAAGCATAAAATGCTTGCATTCATTCCACAAATACTTCTTGAACACTACTATGTATGTCAGGCCCTGTTCTAGGTATTGAAATATAGCAGGAAACAAAACAAACAAAAATCCCTCCCTGCACTGAGCTAAATCCTATGGAGGGAAGACCAAAGAAACAAGGCAATCAAATAAATTTTATGCATGTTGGAGATAACTGCTATGAAGAAAAAAGAAAAGGAAATGAGAGAAGTGAGTGTGTGAGGGAGGGCTGCAACTTACATGGGTGGTCATGGAATTTCACGGACAAAATTTTATTTGAGTCAAGGCGGTGGGTGACAGGTGGAGGCCCTGGGACCATCTGGGGGTGGAAAACAGGAAGAAAAGAGGCTCTGAGGTGGGAATGTGCAGGGAGGAGCTGCAAGGAGGCCAGCATGGCAAGGATGTTGAGACAAAGAGCCATAGGAAATAACGTCAGAGAGGTCACAGAGGCTGCTCCTGCAGGGTCTTAGAAGCCATTGTAAAGACTCCACAGAGTGGGGTGCAAAGTTGTAAAGGTTTTGAGCACAGGAGTGCCATGATCTGACTTTTATTCTGACTCATTTTAATATCTAGGATAAGGACAGACTGGAAAGGGTAAGTGCAGAAGCAGGAAGACCAGTAAGAGGCTATTGTAATATTCCCAATGCAGATTTTTGACCAGAGTGATCCCCGTGGAGACGGTGAGACAGGGAAAGATACTGGATATATTTTGCAGGTACAGCCAAGAGGACTTATTGGCTGATCAGATGTGGGACTGAAGAATGGTTTTTAATCTGAGCAACCAGGAGAACAAAGCTTACAAAATTGGAGGTGATATTTAAAGACATGAGACAGTGTGAGGTCACAAAGGAAAGAGGGCAGAAAGGAAGAGATTCAAGGACTGAGCCCTGGGCATTCAGATTTGAGGGGATGGGCGATAAGGAGAAAATTAGTCCGGATATGACTACTTGCTGTAACCAGCAAAACCAGAAATGAATAATGGTTCAAACACAATAGAAGTGTATTTGTCACTCACATAAAGTCCAAAGTGGGTGTCCTGATTGGTAGGTGACTCTCCTTCAATTCTGTGGCTCTTAAATCTTTGACACACAGTTTCTGTGGTCATGATGAGTGTCTGCATCATGCAAAGGGGAAGCAAGGAACACGGAGGATGGTGCATGGCAAACTTTTAGGAACCACCTTAGAAGCGGTACCCATGGGCCCTTCAAACTGCCATTGAGATTCAGAAATGCTGTCTAAATAGGTGCTCATGAAAAACAGAAAGCATGTTTGGTAAGCAGCCATCCAGGCTCGTCACAAGGAGGAACCAGCAAAAGGGGCTGAAAAAGACTGGCTGATGAGGCATTAGGAAAGTTAGCAGAGCATGATGTCCAGTGAGCCAACAGAATAAATGATTTCAAGGAGGGGAGATGGGTCAGCTGTGCCCAGTGCTGCTGAAGTATTAAGGTGAGGGCTAAGAACTTGATCATTGGGTTGTTGTTTTTAACGTTGTTGGTGACTTTGACAAGGGCAGATATGGTAGAGTGATGGGGGGCACTGACGTGTTAGAATGAATTCAAGAGAAAAGTAAAGAAAGGAAATTAGACAGAGTGGGCATAGATAACTCTTTCCAGAACCTGTTGAATGTATATCAACACAAAAGTTTATCAGCTACCTTCCCTGTCATGGTTGTGGCAGGAAACAGAATTCACCTTGGGTGGATTAAATGAAGAGACCTGAAGGAAAGTATTACTTAGGGAGGTGTGGGCTGGGTTGAGGGAATAAACAACAGATCTTGGGGTCCCAGGCACTAGCTGTACTGGGAAGCTGTTATCACCTCTAAACTGATGGGACGAGAAGAAGAAATCAGGCTACTGAAACGGAATGAGACGAAAGAGCAGGGAAGAGCCCCCCAGGGGGAGCTGTGCCTGCGACAGAGTGTGGAGTGAAGGCGGGAGCCAGGAAAAGCTGCTCAAACCTTTACTCTCACCCTTCAATCTCCAAAGATTGAGCAAAACTAATGATAAGTCCTCCAGCAAGGGAGCTCAGGAGATGTGGTCCATGAGGCTCATCTTCCCATGGCGTGAAGAAAGGCACAAAAGAGTGGAGACTTGACCAGCAGGTGGGGAGGGAAAGGACAGAAGGTAACAAGCTCCAGTGGGTTGCTTGACTTGGATTCAGAAGTGGAAGGATGTTTGTTGCATTTTATAAAAGACATGCTTTTTGCTTGACTGAAGGCTCATGGGATAGTTACGACATCATTCCTGTTGACTATCACGACACGAAGAAAAAAAAAGGATCGTTGCTCCAAATAACATTAAACAGCTTCTCTGTAGACACCATAATTGTGGAGATTAGCACACTATATTCGTGTAAAATTGGAAACAAATATTTGACTAACCCTCCAAAACCTGTTTCAACAATAGCAACCATTCCACAGGAAGAGGTGCGTAAGTCCCATAATGTGTCGAGGCAGCAAACCGTGTGCACAGCTGAAATAAGAAGGGCTCCCTTCATACCCAAGGCCATTTGCATTTAACTGAAAAGGAGGTAAGTTTGTATTGGTAATCCGCTTGCAAAGTATAGTTTGTGATTATAAAGCCAAGTGATGTGGTCGTACGCTTAGGTCATGTGTGTACATGTGCACATACACCATTCACAGAAGGGAAATAAAGACGGATTCCAGAGTATACCAAAATTCGCATAACCACTAAGCCTCTACCCCTACCCCTGGCTCCTCCTCTTCTGATTCTGTTGTGTAATACAAACACATCCAGGAGTCATCTCTCTTTTGTGGAAGGGATAACAGCTTTACACAATGTTCATGTTTTCAATAATAGCCCATGCAGAGCACACTTGAGGTTTCTTTTATAACTCTCCTAATCATCTTTCACCCAATACAATTAGCGCTATCTAAATTAGTTATCAGTTTACCAAATTGTCTCCTCCTTTTAAAAAAGTCATATTGCAAAATTATAGGTATAGCCATAGACAGAACAGTATTGTATGCTAGCAGACATTTGGAGAGAGATAATGTTCTTAATCCTAATTAGAATTCTTTCCCTTTCTGTATGAACTTCTCAGAATCAGGGGTGACCTTATTTTCATTTGGATAGAGGCATGGTAAATCAGCTGATTTTCATTTGTCTTGCCACACATCGCCTCCTATTCAAATGTGTTTATTTAAGCTCTGGGCCTTTTACTATCTTTCTGCATTACTGCCTCTCCCAAAAATATCTTTTTGGAATAGACTGCATTCTAGTTCCCTTATTCGGCAATATGATCTTTAGCACACATTAACCATTGTTTGAACCATGAGTCCTGCCTTTTGAAGTTACTGCATCCAAGCTCAGCATTATAATGTTTCTGTCAGAGTGCCTCACAGAGACCAGAAAACCCGTGATCACCCACCAAAACCTATTCTCTCCTCTTTCCACAGCACTGGAATTTAAACTAGGCATGTGGATGCCCAGCTAGAGACTACATTTTCAGCCTCCCTTGCATCTGAGTGTGATTATGTGACTAAGTTCAGGCCAATGGGATGTGTACAGCTGTTGGGACCTCCAGCTTTAAAGACAAGCCACTTGTCCCGGTGCACCTCTCTTTCCTATTCCCATAAGCTGGGACATGGATGTGACCATGTTCATGCTTTCACTAAGCAAAGCCAGCTTTGATTATTCGGACAAGCACAATGCCCTAAGGGATGGCAAAGCAACAAGATGGGTTCCTGGTTGACTATGTGGTTCCTGATTTCCTACCATGGAATATTCTCCCTAGAACTATCTTCTTTAAACCACTGTATCTAAGGTTGCTTTGTTAAAGCAACTTAACCTCTATCCTAACTAATACCATTGTCAAATGGGCTGAACTTCTCAAATATATCCGAAAAGATGAGATTAGATCAAAGCATGATTACTTTCAAGGAAAGTAGCTCTTTTCCTTAATTGTTGTGTTTGAGTAAGCAAAACATGAATTTATCCAGAATATTTTCCTTCCTAACCTTAATGATGAAGTGTAAATTACAACTCTTACTCTCAACTTTCCAACATCTGGTCTTTTTTCAAACTTTGCTCATTCAAACCAGAATCTGAAAAAAGTAATTACTCCTAAATAACATTGTAATTATTGACTAAATTAAAACAGGATCAAATATCCAGGAAGAATAATTTGGCCTTTAAAAGTTACTCTTTTATTGAGGATTTCCAAATTCAGGTTCAAATGGCATCAGAGTCATCAACAGCAACAAATAATAATAATAATAATAATAATAATAACAACAACAACAATAATAATAAACAAACTCAAATTTTAAAAAAAGCAAAAAACACAGAGAAACTCATACCTTGGTCTTTTTGATTTTCCAGTGGGTGTATCTGAGTATCCATCTGTTTTGTTGCTACAGTGAATAGTGGTGTTTGTTGATGTAATTATGAGTTGTCATTCAGAACAAGAAGACATCGTCTCAAAGAAAGTTGACTCCTGGAAACATTGTGATATACAGAAATACACAAGATTTCTTTGTATTTCTTCAAGAAAGGGTCCTGCATCTTGCAAATACAAGAAAGAGCTTATGATGTGGCTTTTGCTGCAATAATGAGGCATTTTTCTTAAGTAACAAAACGAATCAGCACAAAAGCTTTCTTATGCCCTGAGGCTGCAGCAATAGATGCATTTTTTATCTTTTTAAATATTCAAATGATTTGATATAAGCATCCTTTAAATTGCCTCTCTTCCTTTCTGATGTCAGGGTCAGGATGTTGCATGGTGCAAAACTACACACAAATGGATCCCTGAAATAGAAACTCACAAACACTCAAAAGACCAGCATATGCTGCTGACCTGGTGTTCCCGTTATGAGGCCCAGCTTCAGGGTTTTGACCCGACATTTTAAAGAATAGAGATTACTTGACTGTGGCAACTAAACCAACACGCTAAACCCCAGTCATGTGGCCCCTGACTTGAAGCTTAATATCTAATTTTTCTCTGTGCTCCTAGTTTCAAGAGAAATAAATGAAAGAGGCTGCAGACACAGCAAGGCTGCAGCCACAAAGACAGATGTGGCTGGTGCACGGCCTCCCCTGTTTCCGCAGCGTTGCTCATTTCTAATCGGCTTCTCCAGAATCAGACCATTTTCTACACATCCTTCCGTCTATCTGAGTCTTAAATGTGGGTGTTTCTAAGGACTCTGACCTTTACTCTTTTACTAATGTATTCACACACTCTGGGGGATTTTATTCATGCTTATGACTTACATAGAGAACTGTCAGTTGGTTATTTCCAGCTGTTCCCCCCCTAGAAATCTCAAACTCAAAACAAGCAAGACTCAGCTTTCAAAGTTCCCTTCAAAAGTGTCCCTCCCCTCTACTTCCTTCTTAGGGAATCGAACGTACCATTACTCGTCCATGCCAGAAACCTAGGGGGTAGTCTTCACTCCTCCTCCTCCATCACCCCCCCCGCCCCCACTCTAAATCTCCTCCTCAGCTAAATCTTGCCTTTTAAGTATCAACTGTGTCCCGTCCTGCTTACTACTGCTTGTCTGCCCTCATCTCCACACATCAAGTCCCTTGTTAAGTTTCCAAACTGGACTCCCTGGATCCTGGTTCATCAGCTTCTCAGCTTCAGTCCACTCCACATTGCCACAGGCTAATCTTTCTAATATGAAATGTTCTCTCTCATGGTCCTCCACTTAAGAAAACTGAGGCGCTTCCAACAGAGCAAAGCCCAAAGTTCTCAATAAAGTACATGCGCCTCCTGGCCACTGATCTCTCATCATTGCCTAGGAAGCAGTTCCCGCTTCCAGCCTCGCTCCAGATAGGGTGAGCTGCTTGTCTTGGTGTCTCAAGTGTAGGTAACTTTTCCCATGTTGTCAGCATCACTAGGAATGCCCACTCTGCTCTGTACACTAGGAACGAACTCACACTCTCCTCTTGGCTGTCCTGCCTGCATCCCTCTAGACAGAGCAGATCACACCCTCCCTTGCACCACCTGGGTGCTTTGCACATCTGTCTTCTCAGTGGTTATCTCATGGTAGAGCAATTATTTGTTTACATAGTTTTCTGTTTCTCCTAATTAGCTGGAAATTCCTTGAGTGTTGGGATTATTATTTTTAAATCATCTTAGTATCTCAGATCTACTCCAGAACTTGGCACAAAGTGGGTTTCAAGCAGGTTTACTGAATGAATGAACGAACATGTCTGCTGAAAATGCGGTCACTCAAAGTGGTTATATTAGTCCAGGTTCTCCAGAGAAACAAAACCAATAGGATACACACACACACACACACACACACACACACACATAAATATGTACAAGTCCAAAGGCCTGAGAACCAGGAGAGCTGACGGTGTTCCTTTAAGGTTACGCAGAGTCACTGGAAGAACCACAAATAAATCAGTTATCACATTTGAGCAGACATAGTTATAAAACAGGTTTATCACTGAAGTTATAAGTGTATAAATGCTGTTTACTAAAAGTCTCGTTTATTTAAAAAAAAGAAAGTCCCATTTGGAAACTTCCTTGGACCCTTTACACCGTTAGCCTCTTGGGCTACTTCTAAGAAATAATGGGTAACTGTGCCATAAGTTCACTTGAAGACAGAATCAGTCTCATTCATCTTTTTACCCCCATAAGCCTAGAACAAACTGTAGAAATAAGAATTGAGAAAATCTGCTCTTAGCTTTTGGGGAAACTCTTTTCATTTGCCATAGTAATTGATAGTCCAAGGTAATGAATGTACCATCCACAAGTGTTAATCATAACATTTTTTAAGGCTAGGATAATTATATATAAATACAGCTCATGTCTAGCTTTGAAATCATAGTTTTCTTAGACTATTTGAGGTGCATATATGTGTAATGACTAGAAACTCTCGTTTTGGACTCAGACCTATTTTTGAGCCTCAACTCTGCCACTTGTATCTGTGTGACCTTGACATATCACTTAACCTCCCTATGTCTTAGTTTGCTCAACCTTAAAATGGAACCAATGGAAACAAACTAAATAATGCCATTGAGGGAATTATTACCAGGGACAGAGGAAATTCACAGTAAACAGAAGCTAGTCCAAATCATTTATTCATCCACCAATAATTTGTTAAGTGCCTACTATGTGCTAGGCACTTTTCTCAGTGCTGGGGATTAATTTGTGAACAAAACAGACGAAAAACCCTTCCTGCTCTCAAGCAACTTAAATTCTGCTTGGAAAGACAGATAGTAAGCAACTTAAATAAATAAAAAGTATATTAAATATTGATACATTTTAAGTAGAAAAATAAGCAAGTGAAAAGAATATAGTCGGGGGTGGGGGGTGTTGATATTTTACATAATGTGGCCAAGAAGATGACACTGAGTAGAGACTTAGAGGAGGTGAAGGAGCAAATTCAGTGAATGGTCAGGGAGAACATTCCAGGAAGATTAGACGCAAGTGCAAAGGTCCTGAGGCTAATGAAGGCTTGGTGTTTTCAAGACACAGTGAGAACTCCAGTGTGGCTAGGGCAGAAGGAGGAGAGAAATAGGAGATGAGGTCAGAGAGAGAACAGGGGTCAGATCAGGCAGGGGGCTTTGGGTAATTGTAAGAATATCGGCCATTATTCTGAGTGAGATGGGAGATCCATAGAAAGGTTTTGCATGGAGGGACAACATGAGCTGACTTTGTCTTTTAATAGGCTCACTCAGGCTGAGGAAGGGCAAGGGTGGAGGCAGAGAGGTCAGTCATTGCTGGTGCAATACTCTAGGCAAGAGATGCTGATGACTTGCACTAGGCTGCAGTAGGCTACTGAGAAGCCATAGGCTCCTAGATAGATTTTTTTTTTTTTTTTTTTTTTAGGGTAGAGCTGTCTTTGCTGACAGATCAAATGTGTGGTGTAAGAGAAAGAAAAGAGTCAAGGAAGTCCTGAGCAACCAGGAGGGTCTGGTTGTCATTAACAGGAGACTGGAGAAATGAGTTTGAAGGGTACCAGCACGAGTACCCTTCAAGTTTAACCACATTAAGTTTAAGGAGTCTATTAGACATACAAATGAAGATGTTGTAGGAATTGAGAGATAATAAGGAAATAATAGAGCATACTAAGAAGAAGAGGGGCTAGAGAGATACTGAAAAACCAGGAGAGTCTTGGAAGTCAGGGAGGAAGGTGGAGCAATAAGGTCTAATGCCACGGACTGGCCAAGTGAGGCGAACCCTGATGATTTACCAATGGGTCTAGCAATGTGAACGTCACTGGTGACCCAGTTAGAAGTGATCCTAGTGGACAGGTGGGAGCAAAATGTCTAAGAAAAGTGGATTCAAAGAGGTGGAAAGGAGAGAAATTGATGATAATGAGTATAGGCAACTTTTTCAAGAAGTTTTGTTGCGAAGAGCAGAAAAGTGGGAACAAGAGAGAGAGTTTTTTTTTTTTTTTTTTAATGGATGAAATGTCTGTATGCTGAAGGAAATGAATGATACATGAGAGGATCAAAAATCTGGTGACCAAAGAGAGAAAGGATGTAATTGAGACCCTAAGTAAGTAAGTGGAGGTGTGATCTAGCATAAAATAGTCATCTGAATTATTTCATAACTGGACCACATACACCAGTGACAGATTGGCCATTTCTTTAAAAGTTAAAATTTGAGTTAACTAGGCTTATTGTGGTGATCTTTTCGCAGTATATACACAAATAGTGAATCATTATGTTGTACACCTTAAACTAATACAATGTTACATGCCAATTATTTCTCAACTTTTGAAAAGTTAAAAATTTAGGATGTAATGGGATAATCTGAGCAGTTGTTTATATTTGGTGCATTTAAAAACACTATATTTCTTTTGTAAGGACAGAAGGGTGAAATAAAAAAAATTTCTCCTTAATGAGAATTTTGAAAATCCAGTGACACAAAGAGAGCACTGCCTGGAAGGTGCTGACTTGGGTCCCAGGCCTGGCTTGTCCGTGAACTTACTGGGTGTCTCAGGGCCTCTCTGAGCACTCGGTTCTTCAATGTTGGATGAAGGAAGAAGATTTCTCAAGGTTTTTCTTTTCAAATGCTTTGTGGTGCTGGACCTTGATTTTTACAGGGTGCCGTGTTAGCAGTTTTCAGGATGCCAGACCAAGAAGCAGACGTGCCCCTTCTGGAATTTTCAGGACCCTGGAAGTTGTTTCCCCCAGAACATGCAAGGGAAATGCACTGTGAAACATGCCCATTGTTTGAGCCTCTGTCCACAGCCGATTCCCAGCACCTGAGCTGCACCGGAATTATCCAGGTGCTACTAGAATAACAAAATTCTGTCCTCACTCTCAGACATGCCATAATCTGAGTGCGGCCATGGGGTCTATATTTTCATAAGTTTCCTCATGCAATCCAGTTGGCCAAGTTTGAAATCACTGGCTTAGAGGGCTGAACCTTTCCTATGCGTTTAAACTTACTAGGTTATATTGTTTTTTCTGACCGTCTTACTTGTCATTATACTTCAAATGTTCATCAGCTGAGTGAGATAAATGAGAAAACAGCTCAATCTGCATAATCTTTCTCCTAAATATTAAATGAATACAAAATAAAGTGTAGTCTACACTCGTGAAAGTTACTCATATACTTTCCCTTAACATTCTACTATGAAAATTTTCGAACATACAGAAAAGTTGAAAGTATTAAACAGTGAGTAGCTACACACCCACCACCCAGATTCAGAGATGTATTTTGTAAATATTTTCTCATCTGTGATTTCTGGCTCCTTTTCTTAATGATGCCTTTTGAAGAGGAGATTTATAAATTTGGTGAAATCTAATCTGTCAGATTTTTCTTTTTATCGTTTGTGCTTTCTGTGTCCTAAGAAGCATTTGCCTACCCTCAGACTGCAAAAATATTATCCTATACTCTAAAAATTTTGGAGTCCTAGCTCTTACATTTAAGTATATGATCCACCTTGAATTGATTTTTCTGTGTGATGTGATGTAAGATCAAGGTTCTTTTTTAGTTTTCCCTTATGGATATCCAGTTGTCCCAGCACCATTTGTTGAAAAGACTTTCTTTCCTCATTGTATTACTTTGGTGACTTTATCAAAAATAAAATTAAAAAAATAAAAAGAAGGGAAGGAAGGAAGGAAGGAAGGAAGGAAGGAAGGAAGGAAGGAAGGAAGGAAGAAAGAAAGAGAGAGAGAACAGTAAGTTTGGGCTCTGTATTCAGTTCCATTGCCTAGTTTATCTCTGTGTATGCCAACACCACAGATTGCAATTACTGTAGCTTCATAACAAGTCATAAAGTCAGATAGCAAAGCCCTCCAAATTTGTACTTTGTTTTAACATCCTATTAGATATTCTAGTTTCTTTGCATTTCCATACAAATTTTAGAATCAAAATCTATTCATATACTCTTTTTTTTCACTTTATTTTTTAACATTTTTTATTGATTTATAATCATTTTACAATGTGTCAAATTCCAGTGTTCAGCACAATTTTTAAGTCATACATGGACATACACACACTCATTGTCACATTTTTTTCTCTGTGAGCTACCATAATATTCATATACTCTTCAAAACTGAAGTTTAAAATGTTTAATATAGCCAAGCAGCTAAATAGAGTCCCATGCATCCAAGAAGAGTTGTATGCATTTATGTCCCTGTATAGATTGAGACACTAACACCTTAAGATCACACATCTCATCATGGAAATCAATTTTTCTTCCCTTGGTACATCAACTACTCCCAAATCATGTGGCCCATGGCCTCTGCCAGTGAGCCATTTGTCCATAGCTAGCAGCTCTGCACTGTTCAGACTGGATTATCTAACCAGGTCCTATGATATCATAAACAAAACAAGCCACGGTAACAAAATTGCTCTTACTTTGACTGTAACCAAGTGAATCCAAATATAAAATTTTTAACTGATACATTAAAAAAAATTGTGGCTTATTTGTTTCAAGTTAGTCCTATTGAACAAGTTCAAAAAATTTTGTAATTTCTAAAGAAAACTGAAGGAAAAAATCCATTTTAACTGCTGAACTAAGTTTTAAATCAATATTTCTATAAAGAACAGCTTACTATGACTTAAATATTCTTTCTGCAGGATATCATACAGTGATACTTTCCAAAGCCAAGTTATTTCATCCACTATATGGTAATTAATGACAACAGGGTGGCAGGCCTTCTCCTTTTAAACTCTAGTTGATTCCACACTTTCCCAAAGATTCCTTCTATCTTGAGAAATTGGTTTTGAAAAAAGATTAACTAGTGGAAGGCGAAAGGGAAAAAGAAGTCTTCTTAAAAAGTTAAATCTTCTTTTGCAGACACTGGCATGTACTTAACATATTCACAGAAGTATCCCCTCCAGTTATGTTGCAAAAGCCATGCAAATAATAATTGTGGCTAAGTGCACTACACTGACAGTCAATATTGTATTTTCCAAGCTTGTACTCATTATTCTTTATAGTATTCATGCATTTTGGGAAAGATCAAAAGATTTACATATCACATGGAGTGCTTTAGGGAATAACTTGCTGAGTACTTTAAATGCATAATGTTCTGTAGCCTTTTAAATACGGATTTCACGTCTCTCTTCTTTGTGATAAAGAAATAACAAGATAGAGCTAGATGTTTTTTCTTAATATAATAAAATGTCTATTTTAAAATATTAGATAAAAGTTTGATATTTTTATCTATAATTCTAAATACAATTCTGTGATCCAAAATAATAAATTTTTTTTTCTTCAATATATATGTTGAAAAAGCATCCACATGACCCAACTCCATCAGATTCTCAAGCAGTTCATTACACAAACATGCCACAAATTTGACTGAAGTTACTAAATAATAGAACTGATTCATCTGCCCACAGACACTGAGAGTGTAGCCTTTCTGGAAGCTGAGAACAGGATTCCATGGCCTTCATTCCACAAAGCTTTAATATAAAATAAGATGGAAGGAGCTTGCAATAGGCATTTGTCAGTGGGCATGGTTATAAAAACATAAGGGAGAAAGTTCTTAAGAGAAAAGGAATCTGGCTTACTGGCTCTGAATTTTCCTTACCTGAGATGAAACGAATAGGAGTTTGAAAGGTTTGCCATTCCAGGACTCCCCAAAACTCATCA
This sequence comes from Camelus ferus, assembly GCF_009834535.1. Taxonomy (NCBI): domain Eukaryota; kingdom Metazoa; phylum Chordata; class Mammalia; order Artiodactyla; family Camelidae; genus Camelus; species Camelus ferus. The sequence goes on from NC_045701.1 coordinate 56,855,703, forward strand.
ACATTTCTTCCACCCACAAAGTTGCTATCAACAACAACACTGAGAGGAGTTAACAAACAACACCCGCTGGAAGACACTGCTCTTCAAGCAACAGCTTTGAAGAGAAAACATGAAAATTTCCTAAAATCGTCTAAGCCAAGGCGAACCACACCAGAAAGTCATGCTCCTCAACACCCTCCAAAATATCAGTAATTAGATACTTTAGGAACATCGATTTTCAGGGGTTCTTCTCCGAATAAATCACACTAGTTTGTTTAACTACACTAGTTACCCAGATCAATAATTTTAAGTTTTTTGTTTCACTTGCAGTCACTTTACCCTGGTGCATGTAAGTTCGACCGAGGAGTGAGGAGGGGACAACTGAAGCAGAAGAGGAAAGAAAGACCTCATAACGTGTAAGGATCAGAGTGCAGGCACCATGTTACCTTAGAATACTGAACAGATGACACGCTAATGCTTTCCAACTAAGCCAAATACTCGAAAACTTTACAGCACAGGAAGGCACACAAGAAGGAGGCGGAACGCTGAGTGAGCCGATTCAAGACGTATGTTTCCACAACTGGTAGGAGTGTGTCACTCCCTCACATGTAACCACTTTGCACCAGGGTGCACACAAACATTCTTTGTTTTGTCCATTCCTGTCATAGTGTCCTCCTGCCACAGACAAAATTCTGTGGGGCATGGACAAGAGAGGAGGACTCATCATCATAAACCTTTCTTCCTGAGAAGCCCTTGCCTTCCTACTACAGGCAAAAAAAAAAAAAAAAAAAAAAAAAAATGCTGGGAAAACTGGAGAGTGTATTGATTTGGAGCATTTCTCTTTACTCCAGAACAAACCAAATGAAAACTGTTCTCTAATGAAGCATAACAGTGTAGAGAATTCTGCTTAAATATTTGCTCAGATAATATTTTCTTACTCTGAAGCTCTGAGTCTGGCAACAGAGACAGATTAATAATAGCAATGAGCCCTGTGGCTGTTTGAAGAGAGACTCCGTGAATCCAGAGGTAACAATCAAATAAGCTCTGATAACTTACACCGCAAAACCGTATACAGTGCCAGGGGGCTCTTCTCTGTGAGCCTGAATGTTTAAAGCCGTGACACTGGCCCCTCGACATCCTAGAGGGTCACTGTCGCAGATGCTGCAGAAATGGCAGAGCACAGGACACATGCTGTCTGACAGCTTCAGCTTCAGAAACATTTCAAAACACCTGAAGAAAAATGGCAGTTTTTAAATCCGTATCTACATTTAACATCACGATAAGGAAGATGTCTGGATAATAATTCTGAATTAAAGATGCCAAAAATATAAAATAGAGAGAAGAAAAAAATATATAAGCAACTAAAGAAATAGCTTTTTCTGTTCTTTTTTTTTAACGAGGAGAGGAAGAAAACAACAAACAAAGTGAGATTCTGGGTTTCCCTTATTAGACTGTCAGACCATTTACAACCAGTGTTGGTGGCATTCATGTTGGTGAATGATATTCAAAATAGGGGTGGGTTATAAATATATATGGGAAATACAGACAATGTCTACTAAGAATTTAATATCAGTTTTTGATATTAATATGTAGATTTGACATGAAAATATGTTCACAATATATCAGGTGAAAGGCATATTACAGAGCAATATTTTTATCATGTTCTTGATTTTATAAAATATGTGTGTTATGTATGCCCAAGCACAGAAAAAGAATGATGATTATCTCAGGTAAAATATTTGTAAAATATTTGCTGTTTTTCTTATTCTTTTTACTATTGCCTAAGATACTAATTATGTGCACAAGTTCATTTTATAATCAGAAATAAAGCTATAAAACAATTTCCATTTTGAACAAAGAAAAAAAGCAATGCACTTTATTTTAAAGTAAAAATTGGGGGGGGTGCTTAGCACCAAATTCTATTTTAATACATAAATTCACACTTAAGTGATTATTATATTTTAAAAAATCAAATCCAGAAACTTTGACCAACAGTGGCATTAATAGTGAGGGTTCAGTTACAGAGAACACAATCTACTTGGGTTTACTGAGGCAGAAATGGACTTCTTACACTGTACAGCATGGCCTATGTGATGGGTGGGACGGCCAAAGAGACAGATTCTAGGCTGAGTTTCTAGGAACAGCCTAAAGCAGTAAATCTGTTAATTCTTCTTAATTCAGTCTTTGGTAAACATATCGAATTGGTGAAATCAAATTACATTTGCACCTCTAGCTGCAAGGAGATCTAGGGAATGTAGTTTTCAGATCTCCAGCTTCAGCACTGTTGGAAAGCACACGAAAAGGAGGCTGAATGGTGAGTGGGTCAATCCAAAATAAACACTTCAGCAACTGAATAGAAAAATGTCAGTTAATATGCAGAGAGATTTCTATTACTATTTTGCCAAGTGATTGCTGTAAACCTTCTCTGCAAAGTTTCTATTTATATACCAAAGCTAATGGAGAGAAAATGTGATGGATGGACTATGTCTAAAAACCAAATGGGTCAGAAAAAAAGACCTATAAATAGGTAAATTCAATTATCCTTCACCTCATACTTCAAATTGTTCAAATACATCTTTCAAGTTTTACTCAGATATCTTTTTTAAAAGAATTTGAACTTCTTAATATGTATGTTTCATGAAATTTGAACACTTCTCAACTCCAAACACAATTTTATTTGTTAATAGCCTTTAATCAAACCAGGTAATCTTAGCTAAATAATTATCTTTCTAAATTGAATAGCAGCATATACGCTTAGTTCACAAGTTCTTTGAGTTCTCACTCACAGTGGTATTTTCAGATAATGGTATGCATAACCTTCATATTTTTATGTCTTTTAACATATGGGTGTATCTGTTCTTAATCTTTCACTGGCAATGATGGTGTTTCAGCACCCTCTCTACTTTCTCTGCTAGAAAAATATTACTCAGCCTTCAAGACTCAACCAAAAAATCCCCTCCTCTGAGAAGGCTTTCCAAACTTCACGTCAGAATTTTGTTATTCTCACCCTCTTTCTCTGCACTGTCACGGCTGGTAGACTTAATATAGTGTATTGCAGAGAGCATAATACCTGTCTCCATTACTGCTCCTTCCCCATCACACTGAGAGCGACCTGAGAACAGGTTTTGGTTATGTGACATCCCCAGGAGATTATGATGGTGAAGGAACTGAGAATAGGGGCAGGGTGATCCTCCAAAGGGAAATTAGCATGATTTGTCAGCAGAAGGAGGAAGAAAATCAATGAACGACCACTGCACAATGAAGAAAACATCCTGACTGGATCTCAAAGGCATTTCAAAAGAGAAAAGTCAGTCTCAAGGCTCACATATGATTCCATTTACATAAAATTCTCAACATGACAAAATTATAGAGATGGAGAAGAGAGGAGAGGTTGTCAGGGGTTAGAAATGGTGGTGGAGAAGAAAAGTGGGTGTGACTATAAAGGGTGATGGAACAGTTCTACATATTGATTGTTGTGGTGGTTACACAAATCTATACAGGCAACTGTACTAAATATTTGACAATAAAATACGAAGTATCTTATTTAATCCTCATGATCTCTATTATCGTCATTTTATAGATGAGGAAATTGAGGATTAGAGATGTTAGGAAACTTACTTACTCAGGCTACGTGGGTACATAGCTGGGTAGCCCAGGATGCAAACTAAGATCTGAATGTGCCGTCCGTTGTACGTCCTTGTTGGTATCTGCTGCTGAGAGGGAGGCTAAGTAAGACCACAGGTCTGACAAACTTCAACACAGGAAGGTAGAATTCTTCTTCTTGATTTTAAACCCAAGGACAACTTCTTTTATATATTACAGCCAAATGTAACAATATCAAAACATGAATTGAAAATAACAATACGCATAATGCCTATTCTAAAACCACACTTAGCCACTTTAAAGCCCTCTGGATTTATCAGAATACAAATAAAAGAGTAATGAATATACTTTACAGAAATGCATAAAGGTATACCAAACCAGACAATCTGTCCTGAGACAAGACCATTTAACAGTTCTGAAGTCATGGGTGTTTAGAATCTATTTAAAATGTTACTTCTTTAAAAATACCATATGATCTCACTTATATGTGGAATTTAAAAAAAAAATGACACAAATGAACTTATTTACAAAACAGAAACAGACTCACAGACATAGAAAACAAACTTATGGTTACCAAAGGGGAAAGGGAGGTGAGGTGGAGGGATAAATTGAGACTTCAGGACTTGCAGATACTAACTACTATATATAAAATAGATAAACAACAAGGTCCTACTGTATGGCACAGGGAACAATATTCAATACCTTAAAATAGCCTGTAACAGAAAAGAATATGAAAAGGATACATATATGTATAAATGGATCACTATGCTGTACACCAGAAATTAACACAACATTGTAAACCAACTGTAAAAATAAGCAGAAAATGATAAAAAATAAAATACTGCTTCTTTGTAATGAATATAATTTTAATCAGATGATAATGATTTCTAAGGACTGCAGAGCGTGGATAATACAAAAATCACTTATATTTTGCTTTTATATGCAATTTATATTATTTTTGTAGCAACAGATTTACCTTCCTATTGAATGTTGCTTATCCAGACTAGTAAATTAGTCTGTTTTCCCTGAGTGTAAACCAACTGAGTAAGTTAGGTAGTGTTCACATGTTAAGAAGTTACAGGGTGCCAAGTGGCAATGAACATGCATTTCTTGTACGCAGATCATCTGGTGCAGAAGACTGGACTTGATATTCTTTGAAGACACTGAAGAAGTCCCTGCCTTCATGGAATTTGTGGTCTAGTTGTAGAGAGAAAATGTGCACATTAAGACACCTTAAAAATTTGAAGCAACATATTAACAAAAGCAAAAAAAGATAAGATGTAAAATATAACTAAACACAAAAGTTCTAAGGATATGCAAAGAACAAAATGATTACAATAAAGATACAACTAGTAAGTGAAGATATTTGAACCAAGTTTATAGGAAGCCTTCCTAGGATGAAAAGCTTTTAAGAGATAATCCCCAACACCTTGTCTAAACTGAGTAAACGTTGCCACTTGATGGGCTCTCTTTTTCATGTTAAATATGCCAAGACATACATGGTCCTCTATCGGCAGAGTTACGAAATGAACTCTGCTTTTCCTGTTACAAACAAGAAGACTTTCAATAGTTCTCTAGGTTTCTCTTTGCGAAATAAAAATTTCAGAGCTTTTCCTTGATGCTGGAGGCTAACAATGCCATATGTAAATTGCCTTTCATTCCATACCTATCTGAATTTATTTGAGCAAAGGAGTGTGGATAAAAAAAATTTAATATACATTTTAGGATAAATAGCTATTAGTTTTGTTATATTATGCCAAAGTGAGGAGTTGAATGACTCATAGCCAACAAGGAAAGTCATTATACAATCACATGCAGATAAAATTGAAATATATGCTCTAAATGAGATTATTCAGCTCCAGGAGAAACTGAACATACCAAAGTGCTTTTCAATGTAGAGTGACTTTCACTTCACCTTTGTACACAGAAGTTCAGAAATTAACTATTTTACCAAACAATCCCTTTTTTTTTTGCTGTGAGCATGTCTCTCGAGCCTGCTGTTGCAACTTCTTTTATTATATTTTCTATTATACATGTCTTCAAATCCCAAACTCTGTAATCCTGGCATGACTCATAATGACTGGACAGCCATAAGAGAAATCCCAGGGGAACCATTCTGTCCCTGAACTTCCACTCAGCTCTTTTTTATATCTGTACAAGATACAGAGCTGAACATGATCTGACTCATTATTACAGTTCAGCCTCAGCATAAGGATCCCACATCGTGAGAATACTCATTTGGTTTCACCGGCCACTAATGGAAATTGTCGCAAGAAAGCATTAGAGAAGGGGCAGTTCAGCAAGTTAGACTCTATATCCTTTCTCTCTCTCTCTCACTTCAGCTCTACTTTGCCCTTTCACAAAAAAACAAACAAACAAACAAAAAAAACAAAAAAAAAAACTGGATATCTACTATTTCCTTTGAACAAAATGTTCTGTCTCTTTAAAAACATACATGTTTTAAAACCATTGTTCTGAAAGGTGAGGTATAGTCCCCAGGTGCTGTCTTCTAGCTTAAAATCACTACATCTGAAGTCAAATTCTCAACAGGAAATACTGCATATCAATGAAGAGAAATACAGAGAAGGAATGAGTTTATCAAATAAAACATTCAAAACAAGTGAAATTAAAGGGCAGTACTTAGTGGGTCAAAATGCTTGCTTTCTTATTTCTGAGAAACACGATCAATGAACCCCATTTATATCTTACTCAAAGTGTCCAAATCAAAATTCTTTGCATGAATTTAAGATTATTTAAGTGTAAAGTTGTCATCTCATAAAATGTGTTTGCACTTTCCAGGATTCTGCCCTCATGTACACTTAAACCCATGAGAATTGGCTGAGTCCTGTGGTCTCAGAGTTACCTGTCCCAAACGTGGGCCTTGTGTCTCACCTTAGGCTCACTCTGGTTGGATGCTGCCATACAGTCAGTCTTCTTTGGGGAGGCTGCCCTTGGAAATTGCAGGCACATAACTTGAATATGCTGACAACGTTCATTCCAAACACTGTACAAAAATCAGGTTCAGCAAAGAACTCTGAAACAAAATCCACTTTATTCTTATCCAAAATGAATGTGATATTCAATAAAAATAACTACTAGAACATCCCAGTTTCTAAGCGTTCTTTCATGACCCACTGCTCATTTGCTTCTCTGACTAATCCTGCACGATGAGCACTGTGTCACTCATATTATACTGTATTGAGACGAGGAGATGCAGGAGGTTAATTTGACGGAAACTCAGATTTTCTGACTTCAAATTTCCCAAGGAGAACAAACTCACTTCTGATTTAAAGTTCGACATTCTTTCATTCAAGAGCAGTACCAGAATTTTAGGCAAAAATTTCCTTTCTCTATGTATTTCTTTGACATGTTGTCAAGAGAGAGTGCATTTTCAAGGGAAGGTAGATGAACATTTCAAGTATATTCTTGGATCCATGAAAATTTTCACTAGTTCTTCCCATTATTTATTATAAATGGAATCGTGTGAATATGAATATACAAGAATAATGCTGAAGGCACCAAAGTGCAATACAAAGGACTGGGGGTACAAGTGCTATTTCAGAATTATGGCAATTAAGTCCTTAAAAGCAGTCTTATTTCATTCATGGTGAGCAATAATTCATCTGAGCTGATTTATGTGGCTGAGGAAGAAAAAGAACCTCATCTCAATTTAAACTCATAATAGATCTTTTGACTACATTCAGTCACATTTTCTAATTAGTCACTAGACAGTTGAATTCAACTAATCAAGTTAGCAATCTGTAATAATGGTCCAACTAGTGGTGTGAGACATCAAACCCATACACTGAAACCAAGAAGAACTGAGAAATTAAATACCTAGCACTCAACTTCAGAGCTTTGTAAGAAATAAATTTATTTGATTAATGCACTTTTTTTTAATACATTTGAAAAGGTGGCACATGTACACAATAATGGAAAAAAATTCAAACAGCATGAAACAATACACAGTAAAATCTGAGTGTCAGATCACCTGGCTCCCATTCCCAGAGTACCACCGTTCAGCCCTTCTTGTTTATCCTCCAGACATATAGTCTATGTATAGATAAACGTACCTATGCATATGGGTGTATTTCTTTTCTATCCTTACACAAATGATAGCATACGACATACATTATTCTACACCTCACTTTTTGCCCCTGATATGTCTTAAAGGTTAGCCCGTGTCTTTGTAGGTGGAGCTAATTCACGCTTCTGAATGGCTGAATAATGCTCCTTTATGGATATGCTATCAATGAGATATGCCCTACAGATGATCCTTAAGGGTTTGCCAATTCTTTTGCTATTATTTGAAATAAATCTGTAATCAATATCCTTTATGGACGTATGTAAGTATACATGGGAGATAAATTCCTAAGACAAATTTTTTGACTCAAAATATGTTACTTAACTGGGAATTTCTGACATTACTTAATTATTTCAACTGAAAGTTATTCAGAAAGATTTATCATCATTGTTAAGAGAGAAAGGAATCAAGAGGATTAATGATCTTCCTTCACAAACACTACACTGAAATGAAGTGAAACTTTTATCAAGAAGTGTTACTCACAGACATAGAAAACAAATTTATGGTTACCAGTGGGGAAAGGGGGTGGAAAGGGATAAATTGGGAGTTTGAGATTTGCAGATACTAACTAATATATATGTATACACATACATATATATATATATATATTTAAAGTAGATAAACAACAAGTTCATAGTGTATAGCACAGGAAACTACATTCAGTATCTTGTAGTAACTTATGGTGACAAAGACTATGAAAACGAATATATGTATGTTCATGTATGACTGAAGCATTTAGCTGTATACCAGAAATGAACACATTGTAAACTGACTATACTTCAACAACAAGAAAAAATACAAAAAATAAATTTTAAAAAATTATTCAATGACATATAGTATTAAAAGTATAATTGGAAAAATAGAACATTTATTTAAAAACTAGAAATAGATTTGAAAATAGAACTTTTTGCAAATACCTTAAGATTCAAAGCAATAATTATGAAATTTTTGCGATAAATAACTCCTGAATAAAAACAAAGGTGTGTGTGGGTGTGTGTGCACACACACACAATGTTAGAAGGTCAAAAAGATGAAGAATAGGGTAATTTCTATCATTTGAGGTCTAGTTACTCATTAAGACCTCTGGGAGAAAGGCTATCAAAAACAGTAATCCACAAAGCTTCTCTCTTCCTTAGGGCTTTATCCCTCTCACCACCTCTCCTGCATGCTGGCATGAAGGGGCTGAAATGATACGTGCTATTAAATATATATATATGTTTTTTTTCTAAATCACAAAAGGTGGTCTGTGCAGAGAAAAAAAACCTCATCCAGATCTGAGACTTCTTACTTCTCAAGGGTATCCCTGGAGTCTTGAGAAAAGATAAGAAGAAATTAGACATATCTGACACTTCTCCATCTTAGGAAGCAATTTTGTAGGCAAAACCAAATTTTACTACAACCCACTGCAACGGTGAAACTCTTTTAGCTTAGCTGAGAATTCCCCAAATTTCAAGATGCTCAAATAAAGGAAGGGTCTGGGTGAGCATAATGTTTGCATGAGATAAAATGTAAAACCCCATCTATTCTTTCTTTTCACACAAAAAAATTAAAATTACAGCATATTTTTCTAGCCAACTGCCAAAAACCTGAAATGCAGTTTTTGTCTTGCTCTCAACTGCTGATGCTGGCTTCCTTCGAGGCAATTCAGGACAGCATCTGGCTTACCTCATGTTCCACTGAAATACAGGTTCTGAAAAGCAGCCTGAAGATGACATTCTGGAAAGAGGAACTATGTTCTGTGCGGCGGGGGAGGGACAGGGGAGGTGGGAGCAGGGGGAGGTGGCCGAGCGGTGTTCATGCAAATATATTCCCTGGGCTTATTTGCTGGCAAACGGAGTCGACACCCAGCCATTTGAAACTGGGCCAGCGAGTTTGGCACATCTTCTGCTGGCAGAGCACGAGCCCAGCACAGCGTCCTGCTGCTGTTGGCATGTATGCAGCTGTCTTTCTTCATCTGACTCTCCACCACAGCGGCTGACTCAACAGGTGTTGCCAGGGACACAGTGTGTTTGGCAGCTGTCAACTTTCAATAATCATCTCTGTAGCATATCCCTTTCTACTCTCCCACCCCAGTTCTTCTCCCCTCACCACCCACTTAAAAGCACCCAGCACCATTTGGGCCTTTGCAAAGGGCAGAGTGAGACAAAGGTGCTGAACAAGGCGCATGGTCATCTGGAAGGAGAAATCCTGCCTGGGCCTGGGCTGAAGTGTGATAGGGTTTTTACAAGACAGCAGTCTTTGGGGTGCATCCAGTTATCCTCTTTAATTCCCACTTCTGAGGTAAACTGTTAACCTATTTTCCCTGACCATTATTCCTCCCATTTTTTATTACTTCTTTTGAATACCAGCTCCTCCCATTACAGACTGTGTGATCTTAACCATGTCCTTTAACCAGTCAAGCCTCAGTTTTCTCATCTAAAAAATGGAGACAATATTTGCTATCTATACCAATGAAATAAAGCGGGCAAAATATTTAACACTAAGTGCCAGTAGTTAGTGATTCCCCTCCGCCCCCAACTGCTCCGGAGTTTCATCCTGAAAAGCTCTAGGCTTTAATAACTGCCTTGAATTCCAAAGACGTGATGCCTTGCTCTTTTCTGCAGCTTCATTCCCATTCTTACCAGTCATAACGAGAAAACACACAGGCCTCTAAAGGTCTGGGGGAGATGCCAAAGAGATGTTTTCTAAAGGCAGGAATATAGCTATTTATTACAGCCTTGTTTATAATTCTAAATACTGGAAAAACCTAAATGACCATCAGTGAGAAATAGATAAATAAATGGATGAAGAAATGATGGCACTTTTTATGGCAGGTAAATTTAATTAGATTAGTCAATGAATAAATTAACTAGATTATTTATGTAAGCTCATATAGCCCTTACAATATGCCAGATGTTTATATATTAACTCATTTCAACCTCATAACAACTCAGTGTGCTGGACACCATCATTATCATCATATTTGCCCATAGATGGATCTCACAAACAAGGTCAAGTGTAAACAGCAAGTTGGCAGAATAATACATGCATCAAAGAATTAATGTAAATTTCAAAAATACACATGGGAATTTGTTATTTATGGAAACACATGTATAGAAAATTATAAAAACAAGGACTGAAAGAATACACACCAAGTTCATGTTGTAGTTGCTTCAAATGAAGGGATAGGAACGTGGGACCGGAAAGTACACAGGGGAGACTCCACTTTTATCTGTAGGGTCCTATTTATTTAGTATTTTAATATTAAAATTAGATAGCTCTGGGTAATGCATGGAATATTTTAAAGCCTATTTTCCTCTGTATTTTGTATTTTGGTAAAACAATGTACCTATAGAAAAGTGCATAAAATATATTTATAGAGTTTCACAGACATCATGAAGCAAAAGTCATGTGCCCACCATCCAGGTCAAGTAAAGCAGCGTCAGGGATCTCTGGCAGCCTGCGGACCCTTCCTTCCCCAATAACAACCCCACCCAGCAGCCCCCAGAGAGAATCTCCATCCTGAGCTCTGTGGGGCTCATTGCCTTATTTCTCCCCTAGAACTCCACCACCTATGTCTGTATCCTGAACAACAGAGCCCAGCTGTCCCCGTTTATGAACTGTAACAAGCAGAATCGTAAAGTAGGTATTACTTCATGGCTTCCTTTTGCTCAGTGTTGCGTTCGTGAGATTTATCTGTGTTGCTCCTTACTCCTCATTGTTGAGTAGCCTTCCACATTCAGTTACCCCACTCACTCTTGATTGACATTTGGGTTGTCTTCTCTACCATTTTTAAGCTCAAAAGAAAAGGCGGTTGTTTTGTCCAGCAGATACCCAAGAATGAGTATATTCAGATTTCTCCTCAGCTCATCCTCAGAAAGGATGAGAGTAGCCTTAATTGTTTAACCAAGGAAGACATTTTCCTTTGGACTTATTACTGATTTGTTTCCTTTAATTTCTTCTTCACTCCCCTAATTCAACAGGTTGCTTTTCTTGGCCGCTTTATTTGCCTTCACATTTTGAAGTACTGCAGCCCAGAATGGGATCGTTGAGGCCATAATCTAACCCGAACCCTTTGTCTTACACTTAAGGAAACACGCTTCGGTGCCCTGCAGTTCATTTTTAAATACATTTTAGTAGCTCTGAGACCTATAGATGGTAACAGTCATTGGAATAGGAGTTTTAAATGTTCTATTGTCTCTGGCAGCTGGTTAATCGTATGTTTAAGAATAAAGCATTGCTAGCGTTTCTCTGCAGGGCAAATCTACTCTATATGAGACTCATACTGCGTGCCACAAAGATGTTGCCAAACGTCTAAATGAATTTTTCCCCTCCTCATTATTAATCGCTATACAGCATTGCTTTTAAAAAAAACCACTGCAGGCCCCAGTAGTGGGGAGGGAAGAGCCCATGAAATAGCATTATTCTCCCAGCACATACCAGTAATCAGGCCACGCAGCAAAGGCAGCAAAATTTCTTTATTATAAGGGCCTCAGCAATGCTGTAAAAGGCCTCTTCCTGCTCTCCAGTATTGCCATTAATATGTAAAAGCTTAAGCTTGCTAAAGGGATTATTGCACATCCTATCTGATGGTAAACTGGCATTGCAATGATTACATGTATCTTTTTGTCATTTTCTCATAAAACATCTTACTCTTGAGCAGTATAATTGGCCTCTTACTAATGTTAATGATTAAATCAGCATAAATGTAACACACTGCTTTAAATGGAAGGCATGTTTGCAATCTCCAGGGCCTTGAATGTATGCTTTACAGCATGGTCATTATATTCATTAGGTGTGTGAGTGCACACACATATACATACATATATATTATACAGAGTCTATACATATTACAATAACAGTCAGCTGATAGGTTGTCAGTTACACCACAAATCTATACTAAAATCCTCATGTCCTTGAGCCTTCTGGCCCCTTCTTTTAGGTCAAGGAAGTTCTGACATCTCCATCTTATTTCAGAAGCCATCCTCAAATGCAGGTGTTAAGGAACTATCCCAGAAAACTCTCAGACTAGCTCACAAGTGCTTGACATAATATTGAGTCCTGAGTGACGGGTGAAAAATACCCGTCAGTGAAATTCCACCCCTTATTCAAAACCCTCTTTTATACTTGTATTCTCTCCTTTCCTGACAATACGCAATAGCCAGAACTTATTGTTCCTTTGCAAATCTTATAGAAACTAAGCTAATGGGAAATTTATCAGGATCAGGAATCAGTCATGAGAAACTGAGGCAAGAGCATTGTCATTGGAATTGAAAACAAAGTAGAGATTTGGTCACAAGAAAAAGGCAAAACAGAAGCTGAAGTGAGGTCAGATTTTACTATTCAGCAGGAGGAAGATCTAAAATATGTCGCTACCCTGAGAGAACTTTCTCTCTGTGTTTGCAAAGGCTCACTTTTAATGAATGCTCTCATTAGCCCTAGTCCCACTGAAGTCTTTTCAGCTCTAACACAGAGCAGAAGTCCATTCAGTGTGAATCAAGTATAAGATTAGAAATGGTATGGCAGCAAGAGTGACTTCAGATGCTAGGCTAGAGTTCCTTCATTTCCCTCAATTCAGAACTGGACTGGTTCTAGAGCTAAAGGATGGACTGAGCCTAGAAATGGCAGCTCAGGGGCTTAGAGGCACTATACAGAATAGTTAAAAACTTAGAATGGGAAATAAGATAGAGCTTCCACTCAAATCTCTGCTACTCATTATGGAAAACAGTATGGAGAATCCTCAAAACACTAAAAATAGACTTACCATATGATCCAGCAATCCTACTCCTGGGCATATATCCAGAGGGAACTCAGACTTGAAAAGATATATGCACCCTAATGCTCATAGCAGCACTATTCACAATAGCCAAGACAAGGAAACATTCTAAATGTCCACTGACAGATGACTGGATAAAGAAGCTGTGGTATATTTATACAACGAAATACTACTCAGACATAAAAAAGAATGAAATAATGCTATTTGCAGCAACATGGATGGAACTGGAGATCATCATTCTAAATGAAGCAAGCCAGAAAGAGAAAGAAAAATCCCATATGGTATAGAACAGGGAACTATATTCAATATCTTACAGTAACCTATAATAAAAAAGAATATGAAAACAAATATATTAATGTGTATACTGAAACATGCTGTACACCAGAAATTGACACATTGTAGCTGACTCTACTATAATAATTTTTTTTAAAGACAACAAATCTCAGCTACTCAGCTCTTGAGTATTATTGAGGATGTTACTGAGCTCAATAAATTTCAACCAGCCACTCATTTGTAAAGCGGGAATGATAACACCCATCTCAGTGCGATGCAATGAGGACTAAATGAGATGTTACATGTGGAGTGCTTAGACTCATGCCCAGTGCAAAACTAGTGCTCAGTAACAGCAGAGTGGGTGTTGTTTTCACTATTAGGGGTTTGAACAGAGGAGGTTGAGAGCAGAGAACCAAGCTGTTAATTATAAATACTGCCCAGAGAACTACAATCTCTGGCAAATGCAACAGGGGAATTCCATAGGTCAATGCCTAGGGAACTTGGGTAGAGCTATAAATATCTTAAAGGACCTGGGCAACCTTGACAGCTCCCCAGCAGAAGACAGAGAATGGTAGCAGAATAGTAAGCAAACATTACCACAAAGCAGATGCCAGGAATCCTGGAAAAGAACTTAAATGCTATGACCAGTGTTCCCTATAAATTTTAAAATATATGCAAAATTGGCAGGGGTTAGGTGAAATAGTATTTGGGAGTATAAATTGATATAATCCACTGGAAAGCAGCTGGGTAACCTATCAAATGTCTTAAAATGCTCATGATCCAATAATCCACTTTTGAGAACCTAAGGAAATAATCCCAAATGTGGCAAGATCTCTATACGTAAAAGTTAATTCTGTCATATTCATAACATATTATTTACAAGAGCAAAGCACCAGAAGGAAACTAACGTTCAACATAAGGAAATAGTTATGAAAAATAATAATACCAATTAAACGAAATATTATGCATCCATTTAACATCATGTGTACTGAGTGTTTATAACATTAAAATATACTTTTTATAATAAGTAAAAATAGAACAGAAAATTGGTATATATATTCTGATAATGACTATATAAAAAAGAAACAAAACTTTAGTCAGAAAAATACTGAAAGGGAAATCCACATGTCCTGTGAAACTTCTCTCTAGGCCTACTGGATGCAGGGCTGAAAAACAGATGTAGGAGAAGGACTCGTCATGAAACCAGAATGGAAAACGAGTCTCTTCTCTTCCCTGACACCAAAGGATGGCTAGTGGCTGCATAGAGAATTGTCTTAGAAAGGATTCTAAAGCCTTTTAGAATGGGTCTAGCTCAACTGGAAAGAGGATCAAGATTGATTGATAATGTCTGCCATGGGCAACTTCGGGAACAGTAGCAATAATTGCTCTGAATAGTTGGCTTCCTTGGATATGATTCCTCTTTCAGATCATAAGAACAGCATAAGAAATTTGGGTACCTGACTGAAGCTGTTATAGAGGAGATCCCTTCACTGAGATTCCTCAGTGTCAGTACATGACCTTCTCTTCTCATGGCAGAAGATTCCTTTCAATCCTGAAAGTCGTAAGTTGAAATATTTCAGGCCCTCACAGGATTAGCGAGGGATATGTTTGCAGGGAACTGGGAGCACAAAGGAAGTTTCAGAGCCCCTCAAAAGTCACAACACAACTGCTTACTTCATAGACATGGTCCACAGGCTATCCAAACAGAATACCACAATTATGGATTTCTCACTCAGCCCAACATCCCAAAAGAAAGGTAGATAAAAGCCATTTCACACAACAGTTCTGAAGAAGCAATTGCTTGTAAAGATTATGCCTGGAGTCTACCAAATTGCAGGTGTATGTGTATATCAGGTTTCACTGCCTCCTGACCAGGCAGTAATCAGCCTATACACTTGACCCAACCTGAGAGTTCATGAAAGTAAAACACCGAGCCCTCCAGCATCACTCAAATTATTCACAAGTCAGTGATACTCTCACCACGCTAGTCAGCATCAAGTTACTCAATTGAATATAAATTTTTCCCTCTAAGTTCAGTCAAAGGTTAGCTTCTTCAAAGAAAACTGTCAAACTCTGACATCATGTGTGGTTTGCATTGTGGTGGTAACACTAAACGCACAAACATGTTCCCCTCACTAAATCTTCAGTTTAAGGTGGAACCAACACGTATTTGAGTTCCGAGCAAAATGGCCTGTGGCAACTTGCTTGGAAAGCAAGGCTCACCCCAGCAGGCAAAACACAACAAACAAATGTGGCTTAAAATAATTAGTTCCCATGCAGAGCGATCCATGCAGTGTTTTCCTAGACAAGGTGTTTGAAGCTTTCTTTTACATAAAGAAATGGGCCGAGGGGCAGGGAAAGGAGGTTTGAGATGCAGGTTCAGAAAGGAGGCTGGAATTTTCTGACACATAATAAAGCAGAGCTAAGAAAGCAAAAGTTGGTCTCAAGGTCCCAAACACACTGAAAGGCCATATGAAGCCAAAATTTTCTTTGAATAATCAAAAGTTTTGCTTCATCCAAGTATCTTTTAGTGGTCCAACCATCTTCCATTTCAGTTGAAAATTATATTTTATTTGCCAATGCTCTCCAATTAGGAAAGCTTGCTGTGATCTTTCTTAGTAAAGCCAGTGTTTATTTAGATACTAAAGACAAATAAAGTTTTGGCTGAAGTTTCCATAGGCCAGGAGATTTTGGGGGATGTTAGCTTTTGCTCATTGAGCTTATTTGCCAGAAACATTTGGGTGGGTGGGACAGCCAAAGCAGCCAAAAGTATTTTGCTTCACAATGGATTTTAACCAAGAGCTGTCAGCCCTAAACACATTCCCAAGTAGAATATGAAGTGTAAGTGTATCTGGAGAATTGTAATAATCCAAATACGTTTCAGGTTTATAGAAGATAATTATTGTAAAGGCTATGATGTAAGTTTAATTTCAGGTTCCCTAAGAAAACAAGGTCTCAAGGCACTTTTTACTTCTACTATTTACAAAACAGGCTTCTCTGAAGGGAGGCGTGCCATTCTTTGATGTATCCCAACCTGAATCTATTTAATGATCACATTGAAAATTGTTAGCTTTCAAACATACTTATTGTATGGAAACAGAATTAATCTAAGTCTTGCTTCATTTAATAGAGCTTGGGAGCCCTGATGCCCATTCAATTAATTAATAATGGAAGAAGAGTCTAAATATCAGCCATTCCTAAAAGCTCTTCAGCATGATGAGCAGAGGAAGATAAGCATTTCATTAGTGCAATGACCACTTGCATCTAATTCTTTGATGTGCCCTAGATAAGCAACTCTAAATATAATTACAAGGGCATTCTTGGGAGATGGTTGCCAGCTGTCATAAAGAGAAATGGCTCTCATGTGGTTTTTTTTTTTTAATTCTAATAACTTAATTCAGATAGATTCCTATTGCACTGACTGCATTGTCACATATAAAAACATTTAGAAATCAGTTAGCAACAATTATGCATCAGATAGATTTCTTGAAACACTCTACTGCCCAAAGGTTAAAGTATTTAGAATTTCATATACTAAAACTGATCTTGTGAAATTCGTTCTACAATAAAAGAACATTTCACCAAACTTGGAATAATGGATAACATATAAGCCCATTCCCCATTCCAAGTCACCTGCCTCCCACAACAAGAGCTTCTAACTTTAGGTCACCTCCAATAGTGAGCAGCTCTTAAAATAACCTATTTTGGAGAGTTGTAACACTAAAAAATATATATTTTTTACATATATTAAATCCAAACCTTCTTCTTGTAATTTCCATCAATTCATTTATGCACTGGAATCACACTGAAAGAGCCTATTAAAATCCGCTTTTCCTAGGATAATCACCTGCAGTATCTTCAACCTTTTCTCATAGTTTCTCTTTTCAAGACACCCTTACCCCCATAGCTCTCTTTTAGGTTCAAATCCTAGCTTCCCCAACTCCTTTAGCTGGCCAGCCTTGGTACCACAACCAGTGTCATTTTGAGTAACAGATTGCTCATTTGTTTTTTCAAGTGGGAGTCATAATACCAACAACTTAAAAGGTTATCATGAGGACCATATAAAGTATCAAATGTAGTACATGCTTACTAATGTTTATTTTCCATCTTAAAGCGAGGTGTCCATAACCAAATGAGATGAAACAGAGTGTTTGGGGGCACTATGAATGTCATATATAGGCTGATGTGTTCTGCAGCCACATCACACTGATGGCTAATGTTGCATGCAATGGACTGCATTAGGTCCCTCCAAAATTCATATATTGAAGCCATCATCCCCCAATGTGACATATTCGAAGAGATAATTAATGTTAAATGAGGTCACGGGGGTTAGGCCCTAATGTGATAGGATTGGTGTCTTTATGAGAAGAGGAAGACAGACTCTCAATCTCTCTCTCTCTCTTTCTTTCTCTCTCTCTCTCTCTCTCCATGCCACAGAGGAAAGGAAACGTGAGGATGAGAAGGCAGCCACTTGCAAGACAGAAATAAAGGTCTCACCAGAAACTGTTTGCTGGCACCTGGATTATGGACTTTCAGCCTCCAGAACTTTGAGAAAATAAACGTCTGTCATTTAAGCCACTCAGTCTGTGGTATTTTGTGATGGCAGCCTGAGCAAACTAAAATATGATGCCTACTGTCAGTCAAAATCTCTACATTGTCTTCCTTTATATGCTGCTGTCAAGCCATGTCTAACTAACATACCTAATGCTATGTGAGAAAGGGAGAAGTGCTCAACACTATCTTTTAAATGATTCATGGCTAATTCTTTCAGCCAAAAGTAACAGAATCCTACCCAGGACCTATGTCAGCTCATCAGGATACGGTGGTAGAGTCATACAATTATGAAAACTTGGAACCACATTTGCTCATCTCTAGACTTCTATAACCTCTCCACTTCCCCAACTTTTTTTTCTCAATAACCACAGTAATAGTGGCCATTGCTAGGCAGCAAGCTAAGTGTTCTAGATGGTTTGACTAACTTAATCTTTTTGCACCTCAGTTTTCTCCCTAAAAATGTGGGTGATAATAATCCCTACCTTATAAGATTGTTGTAAAGATTGAATAACATGGTCAAGGTCACACAACTAATAACGTGGCCAAGGTCACATGAGCTATAGGTAGCTTGTGTCTGGCAGAGTCCAGATTCAAGCTAGTTATGAGACCTTGAGCAAGTGACGGGACCCCTTTGTGCCTCAGTCTTCTTACCTATAAAAGGAGGACAAAAGTGGTACTTACTATATAGGGCTAGCGCATGGATTGAATCACTTAATACATGTGAAATGTTTGGAGCTTGCATACTGTCCTATAAATCACAAAACTCAAGTCCCTAGGATAGAACTGCCAGCTACATGAGGTCAGGGAACTGATTCTGTCTTATTCACCGGTCTGTTCTCTGCTCCTACTGCAGTACCTGACACACAACAGTCATTTAATGGATACTTATTGAATGAGCCAAAGGCCGGTACCAAGTAGTTGAAAGTGGCAGAAGGAAGGTCAGGAATAAGAAAACAGAAACCAGGAAGAGTCCTGGAGAAGTTCCCTTTATCTCCACCCACTGTGTCTCCAGTTTTTCTCCTTCATCATTTTCTATGTACAGGCTAAAGGGTGTTTCTGAGACAACCTCCTAAACCTGGGAGGAGCAGCAAGTGTCCAGCCATGTACTCCCTTGCCCTCCCAAACCTCCTTTCAAAGCACATGTCCTAGATCTTTGCAGTTGCCTACTTTTGTCTTCCCTGTCGAACTATTAAGTGCCTTACTCACCAGTTGCTTCTGCTTACCAACAGGTCTTCAGTACCCTGCACATGGGAGTCACTCAGTAAATATCTGTGAAAGAAAGAAATGAAGAAAGAAGGGAGGGGGCTGGGGGACAAAGGGACCTCAAGTGAAAAGAAGAGGAGGAGGGAAACAACAAAAAATCCCTGGAAAATTCTGTCCAGGAGGTGGGATGCTCTGATGGAAAAAGCAAGGACGGGAATGACACAGAGAGCAGAGCTGTTGTTGTTGTACATAATTCATCCAGGCTGGGAGACTTGCTTTCCTGCAGACGGCTACCTGTTCTTTAGTGTCATCTCCATACCATGGGTTTCAGCTCATCATGGCCAATATTTGATCTCCCTTCCAATCTGACAATGATCATGTTCCTTGATCGTGGAGAGAACAAAAATGCACGTGTAGCATGATGACTTATGACACAACCCCGGAGATAATTTTGGAATCCATGGGAGAAGCCCTGCAGGAGTGCAGAGGTGGGGAAGAGGGCTACACGCTGGGGGTTCTTTACAAAGGAGGGTGGAAAAGCTAGCCTGAGAAGAGGTAATGACAAAGAGTGTGAAAAGATGAGGGAACAAGGACCTCAACTGTCAGCCTCACAGAGGATGATACCCAAGGATAACCTGATGATTGTGAAAGTGAAACTGACATTAATAATTGCTAATGTGGGGCACTTACTTTGAGCCAGGAATTGTACTAAGTGTCTAACAATATATTAACATCTATTAATATATAATGTAACTATATGTATGTGTGTGTATGTATATATAATGTATAAAATACAACAATTATATCACCATTTTCCAAGAAGGAGCTCAGTCAGAGGGGTGAGCTAATTTGCCTATGATCACTGTGTATAAACCGCAGCACCAGGAGATGAGGATATGGACTCAGAGCCAGGCAGTCTGGCAGACAAAGGAGTACATAGGTTGTCCTGAAAGAGTGCAGACTGTACGTCACAAAGTATAAAACTGGAAACTTGAAGGGCTTATACTGGGAGCTTGGAGGAGCAGAAGTTAGGCTCCCATAAAACAGAACTAAGACAGGGTGGATGAAAGGGATGAACATTTACAGGTTGTCCACCTGACCTCACACCCCATGTTCTTCCCACTACACTGTGATACAGAGACAGGACTGCTTATTAGAATTCTCCTTCTCTCTGGATTGAGGGAACTTCTCAATTGTATGCCCATTTGTCTAGACAGAGAAAGAAACACAAAGAAAGTAACCTATAACTGTGGAGCCGCCCAGACGCACTGCCCTGCTCCTTGCACAGCAGGGACAGCACTGCCTCAGACGTGTGCAGTGAGAAGTCCAAGAGCTTCTCAAGCTTCTTTTCCCTGGATCCCTTTGTCTGGTCTTAGCTCTGTTCTACAGCACTGGTCCTCCTCTCTTCTTCAGTAACAACTTATGAATGTAACCAGACAGAAGAACTTATGTGGAAAGGGCCAACTTTGGGGGTAAGATTCATCTTCAAAAACTTGTGAAGCTTGTGGGATGGCGCCGTGGAGCTTGGAGCTGGTGAGCCTGAGCAAACCTCTGCAGTGGACGCCATGACGTGCCAGCCCACGTCCTCCTTCAGGACTGCAGAACTGAGTCCCCTGGTTGCTGGGACATAGTCCTTAGTTGTCAGACCTCTCTGGGAATATCCTGGCTGAAGAGAGCTTCTTTACATGGGCAGTACAGATGTGCAGTTCAAAGGCCCTGCCCCATCCAGAGGCAACTCTGAAGGAACACCCTCGCTCCAGAGCTCCCTGGAGGTCAACTGAGACCTTGAGTGAGTCTGTCTCACAGCTCAGCTTTGCCCTCTGTACAACCCTTGCCCTTCCCTTCCCCAGGTGCTAATCCCAAGAGCACTCCTAGTAAACATCCTGCACGCTAATCTCCATTTCAGATTCGGTTCCACAGGGGACTCCATTTGTGACAGGATCTGATTGGATCATCTTTAGAGGGGAGAAGATGTGCTCTAGTTGCCCCTCTTCTCACTCGCCTCCCATGAAAAGTGATGCATTTCTAAAGTGTGCTTCAGAAGAAACATTTGTGGGCTGGAGGAAAACCTAATTACTAGCCTATCTCATTAGGAACTGTATCTCACCTTCCTTTTTTTCCATGTCCCTCATTCTGTTGCCTTTCCCTCTATTGCACTGTGAGTTGCTCAAGGGTAGGGTTATTTCTGTACATCTTTGTGGTACCCATGGTGCCTTGCAGAGATCATAAGGTGCTCAGTTCCAGACTTAATGCCTGTCCTCTCCTCTGACCCTCATTAAATCTTAAATGCATTCATGTCTTATTCCTGCCACTTTCCAATAGTTCCTCATAAATAAATTACAGGCTAAGGTGATTTGGGGGTGAGTCATATGATAATGATTTATGTATGTGTTTAATCACTAGACCCAGACTTCCTATGACATTGAATTAGAAATCTTGAGACAGAGATTAATGTATAGTAGGTTGAATGGTGGCCCTAAAAAGATACACCCACATCCAAATCCCCAGAACCTATGAATGTTACCTTATTTGGAAAAAGGATCTGTGCAGATGTAATTAAGTTAAAGATCTTGAAATGAGATGATCCTGGATTACCAGGGTGGACCCTAAATCTGATGACAAATGACCTCGTAAGAGACAAAAAAAAAAAAAAAAAAAAAAAAAAAGAAGATACAGAGAGGCAGAAGAGAAGGAGGCAATGTAAGTGGGGGGCTGGGTAATAGACTGGAATGATACAACTGTAAGCCAGAGGAAAGATGCCTGGAGCCACCAGAAGCTGGAAAAGGCAAGGAACAGAATTTCCCTAAAGCCTTTTAAGGAGTGCTGCCCTTGATTTCAGACCTCTGGCTTCCAGGACTGTGAGAGAATAAATTTGTTGTTTTATGCCACCAAGCTTGTGGAGATTAGTTACAGTAGTCCTGGAAAGCTAATATATTACATCTGGGAACTGAAAAATCCAGAGAGGGTTCTACCTATACTGTAAGCACGAGGTGTTGGGACTTGGATTTCTACTCCTGCCTCTCCCAGACACCACCCTGCATCTCCCCCTTTGCAGATGACCTTGGCAGCATGTTCACACGGGAGGGCACTGAGGTCACCCAGTAAATCTGCAGCAGTGCCTCTGGCACCTGTGGCACAGCAATGGCCAAAATGGGGCTTAAAGAAAGGCCAGAGCACCAGACACCCAGGGGAGGGAGATGGAGCCTCATTTGGGGGACTTTTCCAACAGTTAAGCTGCTTTTTTGAAAAACTAAACTAAACACCTCAAGATTTCACTGAGTTAATAACCCAACTTCTCAAAAAATCAAAACAACCCTCAAGAAAAGGCAGTACTCTTAGATAATGAATCATAGGCCTTTTTCGAGTGGTAAGGAATTTTCAGCAATCATAAACCAACATTTATTTTTGATAATGGCAATGTCTTGATGGCTTATGGCCATGTATCTGGCTGGAGAGGAGCCTGAATTCACAGGAGCAGGAATTCTAGCTCGACATTCTTCCCCACACTAACGTATATTCCTGGAGACTCTCTATTTGGTTGTCTTAACATTTCTAAATTACCATAGAGGATTACTTATCTATGTATTTCAAACAAGCTATATAAAAGTAAAATATTAGTCTTGATTTTGAACATAGCTGTGTTTCGGATATTTAGAATTCCAAACCAGTTTGCATCCTGGTGACATTCAGCTAGATGGAAACAGAAGCAAACAGACAAAAGCAAGGCTTAAGTACTGACCTCCCAGCTGCATGGGAAAATGGCTTTGAGGCAGTTAACCCCAGCTAGGAAGAGCCCGGTGAAGCAGCATGTCTACACCCTCCCCATACATATTCAGACGCTTTGTCAAAAAAGCCCAGTGCTGGAGCATTTCAATTAACAAAGTGGGATGGTTTACCTGATAAAATGCTCCCTGTGTGAGTGTAATTACATATTTATACCCCACAGAGATTTTTTAATTTCTGTTTGGTTTGTTTGCCTTGAAAGTGTTTGTCACTGGGAGTGTTCTTGATGTGCAATTTTAAAGCAGTGTTGGCCAACTGTGTGGCTTGTTTTCATTTTAGATTCATTACAGTTTGAGGATGATGCGTTTCCCCTTGTCTACACACAATATTGATGCTTCCACAAGAAGACAATGCATCAAGGAATAGGAAAAGCATTAAAGGAATATTGTCAAGTACCTGTCTTCTGGTTCTCCCTTAATAGTTTTTTCTCTTTTTTTTTAACCCACCAGAGGCTAGTTACTGAATCTAAAATACTTGGCAATAGGTTTTCTTTGCAAGTGTGCTTGTTTCCTGTCTCCAGTTTGTAAAGCTTTTCCTTCACTCCTACCCCATCAGTATAGTAAATAAAGCTGAAAGAATGCTGGTCCTTTCTGTAGTTCTCCAGCCCTCCCTTCCCTGATGAATACACAAACACGCAGATACAGATTGCTGATTAATTGGAGTTGCTTTCATTCCACCACTAAGCAGCAGAGCCCCTGCCATGTGCCGGGGACCACTGCTCAGCTTTGGGTATACGGAGATAAGTCAGCCCTGAGCACATGGAGCTGTGTGCTAGCAGAGAAGCCAGGCATGGAGAGAAGCAATTATAGCCTAGCATAGCAAGTGCTGTAACCAAGGTGTATGTGACACACGATGGTGGCACCATGGAGGCAGAAATCATTCTGCCCAAGGCAGGCTTCACGGAGGAGGAGATGGCTCTGGAGGTGGCTCCGAAGGTGGCTCCAAAAGAGATCACCTCACAGACATGAAAGCTCACCAATTGCTCAGACCAGAGATAAAGCCCAGAATAAGACCAACATGGCCCCTGAATTCATTCTTCTACGAGGGAGTAGACATTGAGGAAGGGGACAAAAAAGATAATTGCAAATAATTGTGATGAGTTCTGTGAGGGGGACTAATGATGAAGATATCATAGGGAAGGGAACTCTTTCATATGGCTGGTCAGGGAGGGCCTCTTGAGGAGGTGACATTTGAGTTGAGACATGAAGGATGACAAGGAGCTAGGCATGTGCAAAGCTAAGGGAAGAGCAAGTGCCAGGCACAGATTGGGGCCGGAGCAGGCAAGGAGCAGAGAGGAGGCAGTGTTGCCAGTACAGCAGGGTGGAGAAGGTGGGGTACTCAGCTGGAGCCAGGTCCTGGACGGCCTTCAAGGCCATAGTAAATGTCAGGATTTTACTCCCAGAAATGCAAGTTAAAACCACAATGAGATATCATCTCATGCCTGTTAGAATAGCTATCACCAAAAAGACAAAAGATAGAATTTTGTGAGAATGTGAAGAAAAAGGAAGCCATGTGCACTGTTGATGGAAATCTAAATTGGTACAGTCACTATGGATAATTCATGGATAATTCTTCAAAAAATTAAAAATAGAGCTATCATATGATCTGGCTATTCCACTTCTAGGCATGTATCCAAAGGAAATGAAAATAGGATCTCAAAAGGATATCTGCCCTCCATTGCTCATTACAGCATCATTTACAGCAGCCAAGATATGAAACAACCTAAGTGTTCATCAACAGATCAATGGATAAAGAAGATGTGGGGGGTGTGTGTGTGTGTGTGTGTGTGTGTGTGTGTGTGATAGAATATTATTCACCCATGAGAAAGAGGGGGAACTCTGCCATTTGTAACATGGCATTATTCTAAGTGAAATAAGTCAGAGGAAGATAAATACTGTATGATCTTACATATGGAATCTAAAAAGGCTGAACCCATAGAAACAGAGAATAGAATGGTGGTTACTAGGGGCTAGAGGGTGAGGGATATGGGGAGATGTTGGTCAAAGGGTACAAATTTTCAGTCATATGATGAATGAGTTCTGGGGATCTAATGTACAGCATGGTGATTGTTGTTAATAATACTGTATTATATACTTGAAAGAGAGTAGATTTTAAATGTTCTTGCCACAAAAAAGAGATGGTGATTATGTGGTATGATGGAGGTGTTAATTAACACTACAGTGGTAGTCATTTTGCAATATATATGTATCAAATCAACACCAGTACATCTTAAACATATACAATGTTATATGCCAATTATATCTGAATAAACCTGGAAAAAATTATTATAAGCAAAAAAGAAAGATTTTTTTTCACAGAGAAATAAAAAGTCATTGAAGGACTTTAAGCAGGGTAATTATGTGATTTAATATAGGTTGTTAAAAAAATCTGGTTACTGAAGGCAGCATGGGTAAGGAAGCAAGAGATGAAACGAGGAAAAAATGGAGAAGGTAACTTGGTAATTATTTGATTAGTGTCTATCCTCTCTAGGCTGTAATCTTCACAGAACAAGAGCAATGTAACAACTCAAATCAAAATGCCAGACACGTGGTAGGAACTCAAGAAATAATTACTGAATGAATGAATGGCATTCTGAGCCAAAACCAGCCCATACAAAGGCAAGGGAGCTTGTTGACTTGTCACAGACCAGAATACCTTCCATTCTGAGAGATGGAATTTGTGTCATGGGTCCAGCCAGTAGCGTTTTCATACATGCCCACAAGGAAGCCAACGTGCCCTGTGCCTCTCATGCAGCTCACCCAGGCCCGTAGGAAGGGACATTAATGGGGAGAAGCAGCAATCAACAGACTGAATTGTGTTGAGCTAGAAAAGACAATAGTTAGTGCCACTGAATGCGCAGAACTAGATGCAATATGGGTCCCTGAGTCAAAGACGCATACTATGCAGTAGCTTTACTGCCTGTCAACTGACCCTGGCATTCCACCCCGTGCCCAAGCTGCCAAGTTTTATTCCAAAACATTCTGAGTGGCTGTTGAAAGTCCTCTTTTGACCTGCTTGGTTTCTGTCTTCCCCTTCCTTCCTCAGAAAAGCGCCCCTAGTTCCTTATTTATTTCAAATGATTTGTTAGTGTTCTCAATCACAGCAAATCTCTTCACTTATGGCCACAGAGCTAAACATGTGACTCAGACTTCACCAATTACGCTATCCTTTGGCCCTAACCATATAGACTGGTCCAAGAAATAAACATGTGGCACAAGCAAGACCAACTGAAGTCTTGCCTTAAGAACTGATGTGTGAGCACTGAAAGATTCAGAGACACTCCTCCTTTTGGATTATAAAATGTAAACCTATGGAATTAGGTTGCTAGTAGACTTCTTTCCCTCCACATAGTGAGAATTTCTCTTTAGCAGGAAAGAATAAAACCAATACATAAAGAGAAAAGAAATACACAAAGTCAAGAGACAGAGGCAGAACAGACCTCACCACTGAGGTCCTGGATCCAGCAGTGCCTGACCTCCAGATAACATGAGTTAATGGATTTGCATTTTTTTAATCTAATTGAAATCGGAGTTCTATTGATACAGCCAAAGAGTACCTTTCAGCCTTCTCCCTGGCTCCATCCAATTCTGTTCTAGAAACGTAGAACAGAAGCAGTCTGCTGACAGGCAGAGATCCTCAGTGGGAAACTGGGAAGTCCAGTTGTCAGTTCTAGCTTGAAGAGCCAGAGAGACAAGCTCCACATAAAATTATGCCAGTTCTGTTTGTAATAGGTCTCTGAATTTCCAACATTCTGTATTCCTAAAACAGCCTCTTTTATCATGCCCAGAAGAAATACATCCAACAGGGCATCCAACAGAAGCCCTTTACTGGCTACTCTGAGTACCTGGGCCCTGAGTTGCTCACTTCTTAGGGTACCACCTTCAAGAACAAAAGTACTGACTATTTTCTAATAGTTGTGCCAGCCCATAGTGAAGGCCCACTCTCTGAGAGCCAGTATATCTAGATTCTGTCATTGAATGTCATTGTGATCTTTAACAAATTACCCTCTGAGGTGTGACCCCTGCTCCCCTAATTTCCCTAAACTTGTTTTTTTTAACATTTAATTTCCTTTCAAATAGAGTGAACATGCCATTGGATGTTCCCATAAACTCAGGCTGGATACTTTGGAGTCAAAATGAGGGTTCCATTACTATTCACTGTTCACTGACATAAAAATAATCAGCAAAATAAAAACACAGGCCAATGAGTAAAGAACTTTGAGTTAGAGTGTGTTGTGAACTAGACAAAGGACTCCCCTCATAATCAGATCCTCATACGGTGGCCTCAAGATTTAGTCTGAATTTTGATGCTGTGGACACCTGTAGCTTCAGGCACACTCATAGAGAAAGGCCATACAGACATAATCTGATACTAATGAAAAATGACTAGGGAGCCATGTATCCTCCTTTTAGGCATTCCTCACTATTCTTCATCTTTAAAATGACTCTCAAAATTTCACTCAGTGCTTATTTTGCCTTAATTTTTCCTAATCATATTTTATCAGCCAACCAGTCTATAAGTATGAACAAGGAAGCTCCTGTGTATCTAGCATCATATTCTGGTAGACCCTCAGGTAAGGGAATAAGGAACAGTCTAAGTAAGAAAGGCACGAGCAGCAAGGGTGGTATTTGTGGGGAGTGCAGATACCCTCTCAGAGTGGCAGCTTGCATGCCACCCCAGGAGGGTGACTTACAGAGGGAATAAAAGAACCTCATGGCATCAGCCTTGAGGACCACCATACAGCAAGCCCAAGGCTGTGCATCATCTTACCCTGCGGTTTTGGAGGGCTACCTGGGGAATGTGTCCGGGGAGTAAGAATAGTGGGTAGGAAATAATATAACTGGTCAGGCCAATCAGAATGGTTCCATTTTAGTAATTTCTTGAAAAATGTGGCATTAAGCTAGATTATATGATAGCAATTAATCACTAGGGTTTATTGCATTTACAATGCATTCTGCACTGTTCTAAATACAGTACACATACTAACATATTTTATCCTCATATATTATCCCCATTTTTAGGTGAAGAAAATGAGGCACAGAGTTTTTAAGTGACTTGTCCAAGGACACACAGCGAGTTAAAAATAGAACTGAGATTTGAAGCCCATACATATTGAACCATACTGACACTCACCAACACATTGGAATGATATAATTACCCGCACTGTCACTCATAACCATTCCTCTCCTTGGCATTTTGCTCACTTTGAGCCTTCATTTTAGATATGTGACTGATATTTCCCAAGGAGAAATTAAATATTTACATTCATTCTCTTTTGAGATCCTATTTCTCCTTTAAAAAGAATATGAAATTTAGAAACCCACAGCTCTCCACAGAAATAAACAACCATGTTCTATGTGCGTGCACTTCTTTCAAATTTTCACTGGCTCTAGCTATAGGATTTGCCCCACTGACTCTAATTTGAGAATGTGCTCAGTAATCTACTGACTATTGTGAAGGGTCAGCTCAAGGTCTCTCCTGTTGGTATACAGATATGACACATTTTAAATGGTGGTGTGTGAAGTTCAGATGCTTGGGAAGTTTCCTGCATAAATTAATAATAATGATGATGATGATGATGATGATGATGATGATGATAATAATAATAATAATAATAATAATAATAATAATAATAATAATAATAATAATAATAATAATAATATAATAGCATATTTATTCACTAGACCACCTGGAATATAGTCAGGTTATTTTACTCAGCATTCAGGGAAATGCAAGGTTTTCATTTTCTCTCTTTTTTGGAAGGAAGCATACTGCTGAGACTATTAAAGAAAATGCAAATCTCCTAGCTGTTTGGGAAGGCTCCAAAAGAGTGAAAGTGAGCAGTTGTTACCAGCAGTGTTTGGATGAAAATGTAAAATCTTTGTCTTTAAAAATATTTATTTAACTGAGAAGAGTTTACACAGCTTGTGGAGAATTACGGTGGAAGAAACTGCATTTTGCTTCTACCATCAACCATTTTCTCCAACTGCCAATTGTCCTCATTTCAGTCTGCTGGGACTTTAGTGATGCTTAAAATGATCAGAAAGAAATACCAACATTTCTTATTAAGATGGGAAAGAATGCAATTAGCTCAAAATGAGAAATTTGCATCCCTCATGGTCCACACGCATTCAGACTAATTTCTTCTAAAATAAGTTTGTCCATCAAGATTTTTATTCTGCTTTCTCCTTGCCCATTGCTAATGAACAGGGTAGAAAATGTTTAGAAAGTTCATAAAACTACTGACCCTTTAGCAAGCACAGAACCCTATAAATGCTTAGCAAACATTTGTTGACTAAATTGGAAAAAGTAAATGCTTTTATAAATTATGGATCGACTGATGATTAATGATCAATGAATGGATTTATTTAAGCTCTTTTTTGTGAAAAACCCCACTTGAAGCAGAGGTGAGGTAATACATGTTTAGGTTTCTTTGTAATATTCTCCTGTCTCCTCCTCCCTAAACTCCTTCCTTACTTTCCACCGGCCTTGGCTGTGGGCACCACAAGTAGATGACAATTAATAATGGATGAGCCAAAGTGTGCTAAAACGGCCCCTTTGTTCCAAGTTTCTAGAGCCTACACCATAATGTCCCCGTTAACACTTTCTTCTTCTCTTGTTGACAGAGAAACTATAAATCCCAGAAAGGCATACCTACTCCTTATCATACTGAAATGATAACGTGGCAAAAGGAAAGATACAAAAAATACCACATCAGGCTGTCAAACTGCAGTTTAGGAGGCCTCTGATGGCTTCTAAACCAGACCATGGGATTCGTGTGGGGAAACTTTTTTTAAAAGCTCATGATTCTTGGGGCCACCCACTAAAAAAACCAATCTGATTAAGTAAAGTCTTGGTGAGACCTGGAGAATCTAAATTTTTTTTTAAACTTCCTTTCTTGGTGTCAGCCACGGCTGGTAATGATTTCTTCACATTTCAACAGTATAGTCCCTAAGAAGCATTTATGCACATGCAGTATTTAGATGACAAACATGAACACAGGAGATATGGGTGTATTATAAAGCATATACATGGTTTCCTGTGAAGCAGATACTTAGCTGACTAAGACATTGATGGGGAGATTCTAGATTACATTCACTCCATGTTGATTGCTCTGCAATGGCCCGGAAAACAACTGAGTTGTTTTGAAATAAGTACCTTTTTACTCTATCAAGGTCAAACCTTTTACTTGATGCACTTAACTAACCATGTAAAATATTACATCAGCAAGCCTACGAGGCACTGAGAGATATATTCACATTTGCATAATGTCCTCTGTAAGTTAGTCTTTGGTCCTTAAGGGTGTTTAGAATAACTGCATGCAAGAATATACTTAATCCAATCTCATTTTAGCTTTTGCTCTTTTAAGATTTCAAAATTAATAAATCCTCCTGATACTCCAAATTACCATGAGCTTTTATAAGCATAACTTTGTAACTTTAACCCATTTATGAACATACCCCACAGGCAAATGTACTAATGAATAAGAAATAACATTAGAAGTTTAAAAGATGGTCTTTTTATGAAGTAATGTAAGAAAATCCTGTTAGCTGGATCAAGTACAAAAGTGCGATTTCTTAAAAAATAGAAAATCCGTCACAAAATTACATGTAATTACAATAACCAAAGGATAGGAAGTAAGAATGGTTGAAGTACCATGCATTATTTAACTTAGTACATGTTATCACTTGCTTGCATATGGATGAAAGCAGGAAGAAAGAAGCTGACAAACCCTCTGCCTGTGGCTAAAGAAATTGTGCTATTTTGTACCTGACTTCCTGGTATGTGAATTCTTGACCAAAGCTATCAACACACCTGACAGGTAGACTGTGCGTCAAGCTCCTTGTCATTATCTGCCAGTCCCCTCTCTTCTTTCACGCCCTTCTCACTGCCTGCCTCATTATATGGTTACACCGTAGGGTAAAGGCAGGGCCAGCTGTCTCCTTCAGAGCCCAAAGAAATGCTAAAATCAGCTTGATCAACAAACTAGACCTTTCCTTTGGCAGGACAACAAAATCATGAGCCATGTGTTGTCATTATAGGCATGTATACATGTGAACTTCTAACTTTCTAACCATTTTGTACTGATTTTATTCCCTACAAAAATACCATATTGCCAAAAGACCTATTATACACACCTCTAGTTCCCTGATTAGGACACTGAGACACAGAGGGGATAAATCTGTTTCCAATGTCACACAGCTAGTCCCTGCCCAAGCAGAAAATAGCATTTAGATTTGTTGAGATTCCAATCTTCTATGGTTCATTGAAGTGACAACCAAAAAAAAAAAAGGATAAAGTGTCGCCATAAAGAATTTGAAAGGAAGATCATGAAGAGCAAGGAATGATATTATTAGATAAGCTCTGAATACAGAGTGAGAGTCTAGCTTACAGACCACCAGAGTCTTAATGACAGAATAGAATACCCCTAGCATTTTATTTGTCGCTGAGATCAATGGAAAAGGTCTGGCTCTGGGAAAGGTGGAGAAGCAGCGATCCAGTGGATGTTTCAATACTGGAAAAGTGGATGCTGACTTTGGCAGGCCATTCCTGGAACAGGAATGCTCTTACACTGCTGAGAACCTTCCTGGAAAGCACCTTGGCAATCAAAAGTTTGTATCCTTCATGGTTTTATTTTTTAGTTGTAAATATAATAATTTGATTTTTTAAATTGAAGTATTGTTGTATTAGTTTCTAGTGTACAGCATAGTGATTCAGTTATAATTTTTTATATTCTTTTTCATTATAGGTTATTACAAGCTATTGAATATAGTTCTCTGTGCTATACAGTAGGACCTTGTTGTTTATCTATTTTATACATAGTAGTTTGTATCTCCTAATGCCAAACTCCTAATTTATCCCTCTCCACTCCCCTTTTCCCTTTGGTAACCATAAGTTTGTTTTCTATGTCTGTGAGTCTGTTTCTATTTTGTAAATAAGTTCATTTGCATCATTTTTTTTTAAATTTGATGACGTGAGATAGTCTGTTGATGTTTAGGATTTGATCCATTAGGCATCAGGTAACTGCTGTAAGTTCTAAGGCAAGAAATGACATGGTGGGTCACAGAATATTAGAAAATTTCATCTTATAGATTACTCAGATGGCTTGGTAGGAGAAAAAACCATAGGTGGCCAGGGCTATTCCAATAACAAGACAGAAGACAACTAGAACCAGGACTAAGAAATGGAGGGGAAGAGATATATCGGGACAGTTCCACCCTTAGACCCAGGCAAGAGGGCTGGGATCCCAAGCTTTAGAGGGCCCCACATAGCTCAACATTATTAAAAGTTAAATTCAGTAAAGAGCACATGGACATGTTTTTCTGGATCCAGCGTTCTGTACCAGCACAGTGCAACCCACAGCTCTAAACATTCACACTGCCAACTAATACCTGTTAGGCCCCAGGGAAATGCTTTCCCACTTTTCTTGCCCTTGACCCTCAAACAGAGCGCAGCAGTGTTCAGGCTCCTGTGTCCAACACCATGAAGGCTGTTGGTGGGCTACTGCCTGCATTGGAGGCAGACACTGCTTTGGAGTACAGGAGGGCTTGAGCAGCAGGAGTGCTTAGACTCAAGAAAAGACAGTAACGTATAAAGCCTTCCTCCCAGCATGAATGCAGCAGATTCTTGCATAGAAAATAACTTTTCCTAGTAGTGTTGAGTGTCCATTTTCTTGCTTCTCTTTGTGCCCCAGTTTGTGGTTTCAGAGTCCTCATAAATTAGTGTATATTTAAAACAATTGCATGTGGAAGCTGAAGAACATTTTGCTATAAAGAACAATTCATTTACTCAAAAATTCTAGGATCTAAATATAACATCTATGTAATAAAGATCTTTCACTATTGCTAATAGTTTCATTTTGAGGAGAATAGTTAATGAAACTGAATTCATTTTTAAAAATTAAATTAAAAGATTGGCTTTATCTAAATAATTTTGCTTTAAAACACTGAAATTCATTATTATTTGTATTTTGCTTTTAATATACAAATTTAAATATTTTAGAAGAAAATTTGGAATACTCATTCAAAATAATCTCAAATTTTCAAATTAATTTAAATGTTTTAATGCTTATTTTTACTTTAATTTACATTTTTGCTGAAAATATATTCAAATTTTATACATTTGAATAAATTTCATTTTTCAATCCTTTAGATCATCCTTATTAATAAAAGACATGTGAAAATTTTGATTATAACAACATAATTAGTGATTTTGCTGAAAAGAAGACAAAATATTTTATTAAATATAGATAATTTATGGAATATGTATATCTTTATTTTATCACACATCTAAACATTGCCAGCCCATCAACCTACACCCAGACATGTGCAATTATAATTAAATTCAGTTGTTTTTTGACATTTTGTCAACTTTCAGTCACATATAAACCATAGCTTCACTCACACTTTTCTATTTTTTAGTATCTTTCTTTTTTGCTTTTTGAATATCTATTGTATTTCAAACACTTTTTTTTTCTCTAAAGATTTTATTTTTAATTTTAATTTTACTTGTTTTTTTGTTTGTTTTGTTTTTGGGGAAGATAGAAGAATTTTTTATTTATTTATTTAAATTATTTTATTTTATTTTATTTTATTTTATTTTATTTTATTTTATTTTATTTTATTTTATTTATTGATGGAAGTACTGGAGATCAAACCCAGAACCTCCTGCATGGTAAGCACGCACTCTACCACTGAGCTATACCCTCCCCCGTCAACACTTTTCTGTTGTCTCATTGTGAAGGTATTATTTGAGCAAAAGGGAACATTTTATTCCATAGATTGTGAGCTCAATCTTTAAAATAACTTTTAAGTATTTAGACATGGGGTGTATGGGCCACTATTATTTTACTCCTGTTCTGGGTCCCTCAAATGATAAGGGCAGGCCTGGATTCCAGAGACATAAAAAAAAGATATGAGGAGCATACAGGGTGTAGGGTATGGGGAGCACAGGAAATGAAGACATTAAGAATAAAAATGATTATGAGCCTGGTTGTCCCACTGACAAGAAGATGGAAGTTGAAGAGGGCAACTTGGATCTACCTCTCTTTTCATAAAGCCTGGTGAGTGTTAGTAGTTGCAATCAGTCAGCAATTGGTCAGGAGTAACAGGAGATATCCTCAGGGCATCATCCCCGGCCGGACACCACTTGTACAGCAGTCCCGGGTGGGCAGTGACTAAACAGCTCTGTTGGGTGGAATTAGATTTCAGTATTTCTACTATGGATAATCGCAGAGTGATTCTTTGGTTGAGATTTCAGAAACATAGGCATTACTTCAGAATTTCTGAGTCATACCATGGGGTTTTTAGAAGCAAATTCTACCAAACGCTGTACTCTGAAAATCACTTCCTTTTCTCTTAAGTGGCCTGTGCACCTGGGCATTGTCTTACATTACATTATGTGGGCTCTGTTGCCCTTATCTTCATGTTTCTACATTTTATATTGAGGCTACATTTTTTTCTTAGGTTGTCTAACACTTTAGAAAAAGGAACCATCCACTGTCTCCTTGGCCTCAGGTCTATGACTTGACTGGTCAATTTTTCTTCCTCTCACATTCACCACCTAAGTGGCCACAGCCAGTGGCTGTGATGGCCTCAGTCCTGCTTGTCTGATTGATCTCAGTCTCCTCTAGCTTTGTCGCACACGAGGCAGGTCTGGATACGGTCTCCACAGATTGCGGTGGAGGAAAAAAGAGGATCTCAGCAAAAAACAATGAGGAAGACTACTCCCACTCAAGCACACAACTTACAACTTATAAGTTATAAACATATAACTTAGCCTTTTCCTTCCTTTCAGATCCCCTTCTCCTCACCCCAACCCTAACCATGACCACAAAAGTCTTCAGGAATCTCCCAGGGTCAAAGCAGTCCTTTGGGCAACTCTGACCCACATAGGACAGTCTTTCAATACTTTTAACCCTTTAATAGACTGTTCTACTCATTTTTGAGGTTAAGATGTAGCATCCCTAATCTACATTCAATTTATGGGGTGTGTGTGTGTGTGTGTGTGTGTGTGTATTTAATTCAGTACAAGTCAATTAACCATTTCTGGGATCAGCCTTATTAACGTGAGTAGTCCCAGTCTCCACCCCCACTCTCTCACCCATACAGACACATACCACCACCCCTCAACCAGCTAAAAGAATGTTGTCCACCTCTCCCCACTCGCTCATCCTCTAAGAATATTTTGGCATTTGCCAAACCAGTTTGGGCTCTTTGCGAGACAGAATTTGAGGAATGAGTAGACAGGAAAAGGACTCAAAGAGGAAAATGGGGAAGAACCTTGCTTCCATTGCTCTCCTTTGTTGTAAAAAATCTAGGGGATGGGAAAAGCTGAAAGGAAATAAATTTTTTTAAAGAAGCATGAACAGTTTAATTGGTCTACACAATATAGAGAAAAAGAGGAGGTACAGAGAAAGAAAACACCACAGTGTGAGGTACGTAGAAATTATTTCTGGGGCAGGGCTGGTAGGTGGGAGTGTCTAGAACTGCTGCGGGGTATGGAGAAGTGAGAAGAAGGGGAAAGGGATCTTTGTCACTGTGGGATATGAAATATACCTCCTAAAATGTTTTTTTTTATAGTGATTTAGGTAAGAATTGGCATTCTTTCAATTTCTTATGGTTGCTGGGCTTCTCAGAATGTAACCCCTCACAGACACCAGGTTCCTTGAGCCTTAGTTAGCATTCAAGTTTCATAATTATAAGCCTCTGGTTAGAAAGGTATTATCAACCCCTTTCTACCATCCACAGGGTGAAGGCTCTCCACGTAGAAGGACGAGCAGGGGCAAAGGCAAAGAAACACGTTCAGGCAACAAGGCAAGTTCTAGCTGGTGTCGAGATGAGTCCTCAACACCTCAACGAACTCAGTTTTCCCCACTGACATACTTTCCTTTTTTTTCTGTCTTAAGAATCTTTCAAAAACCAGCTTCAAATATTTATCTTCTTACTTTTCCAGGAAGAAACATAGAATTTCAAAATGATAGCCTTTTTCTACCAGAAGAATCTTGCTTGCCACATTTTATTCCTTGGCCCGGTGGTAGGTCCACAAATACTAATTGTGATAGATCACTGGACTAACCATTATTTATTTTTGCAGTTTTCTATGGGGGGGGGGTTGTTTCACAACAAAAAAAGCTAAAAATTATTAAAAGCATTTCTTACTGCTGTGTTGGTCACTAATAATTGAAACAACTCAAAATGCTGGGAAAAATGAAAGAGCACCTTTATTCTCCTTGATAATCTGAGGGTTAGGGGAACCACTCCTAAAGCTGGAAACACCTAGCAGATTTTCACTTTCACTGTTCCTCTCTCACCCAGTTGAGAACACCAGAAAAAGACTGACTCATTTTAAAGCTACTGCTTACGCATTTAAAATTGAGGAAAATCCTAGAAATCCTTTACCAAATACTACCCAGCCTCATTTTTGTCACTTCATTACTGAAATGCATATATATTTTTAACTTAATAAGGTGATATAGATATTTGCTTATAACTCTGCCATGTTTATTATTTCAAGAAGTGTGGATTTCCACCTCAGAGAGTTTGAAATCAGATTCCAAAACAGGCCTAACTCTGAACAAGAACCCATGGAAATTGTTAAGACCTATTTTCATGAGGACATAATCCATCCCCAGCAGCAGCCAGGGTCTAAGTATGCCAGATTTGGGGATAAAAATCCCTTTTGGTTTGTGAAGAGGGTTGAGATTTTAATCAGCTATTTTCTAGCTCATAGACTCCCATATGGTGTTGGGTCATTTTGAACCTGGGAACACTCTGATGCTCCATGTCACTTTTGTTCCTCCCCCTAAAGGAAAGCACCTTCTACGTGAGGAGCTGCATTGGGTGGAAGTGACTCCCAAGAGCCCGCTGATATCTGCTGGCAAAGCCACCCGGGCAAGTCACGCGTGACTAGTTTCCTTGCTAATGTTTTGGCATGTCACGGTCATGCACTGCTAAGTCTTTGTCAGGAACAGACCTGTTGCCAGTGTTTGCTGTTCACACCTGTTGTTATCAGTTTTCTTTCTTGCCCTCCCCTATAGCAATCGTGCTCTATTGTAAATGGGAAGGAGAATGAGCAAGGAAGCTAAAGGCTGCTGTCCTTCTACTGGCTTGCAAGAGCAAAGAGAGATGAGTGCAGGAGAGGGAGAGAGGAGTGTATCAAACAGCATCAAGAAAGGGAGCTCACTGGCATGATTTCCTCGGCCTCAAGCAGTTGTGCTCCACCTTGGCTGTGTATTGGAACCCCTGGGGGAGACTTGAAGAGACTGATGCCTGAACCCCCTCATGAGTTGATGCATCTGGGGAAAGACCTAAGTTTTAACTTCTTTTTTAAGCCCACTAGATGATGCTCATGTGAAGTCAAGGCTGAGAACCTCTCTTCTAGACTCAGTGGGTCATCACAGTGATGATCGCTCTTGAATCATTCCTTATCTTCCATTCGGACTCACTGAATTGGACCTTCTCAGTCATCATGGGAACACGTTAAGTTAGAGCCATCCAGGTCTTGCAAGATCAGCTAGCCTTGCCCTCTTCCGAGGCAGCTATGATGCGACAGAAGGAGCACTGAATCTAGGTCCAGGGATTAGACTCTTCTGATCACAGTTACATGAACTATGACACACCTTGAACAATACATGCCATCTCTCCGAGTTTCCTTTTTCTAAGATACTGGACTTTGGGAAATTCAGTGACCATTATGAAGATATCTAACTCAGTTTCAGGCATATGGTAATAATATACATTTGCTCAGTAAATATTTTTGTCTTTGTTTCTCTTTTTATAGATGAGGGCACTGTACCCTAGAGGGATAAAGTAATTGCCCAAAACGCTTTCTGTTATATCTGAGACCATCATCAGTTTTCTTGTTTGGGTATAGATTTTTTTTCTCAATAATTGAACCAAGTGAAAACATACCATTTAACTCTATCCATTAGTCACCCCTCATCCCCTTCCCCTAACAACTCACAAACACATATACTCACAGATGTAGTTCAAGAGGATCTACAATCCAAGAGCAAACAGATATGTTAATGCTGCCTCCGGATTTCTAGGGCTTGGACTGCTCATCAAATCCCAGCTCTGAAAACATTCCACTTTGGAGTCTCAGACAATCTATCTACATCTCCTCTGCTATCTCCTCCATCTACAAAATGGAAAAATTCCACCAGAGATTAATTCTTGCCTGCATGGCACTTTAAAGATTAAAATGCACTACATCAAAAAAGCAAAGCATTAACCATAGGGAGGAATAGGAAAATCACCAAGGGAAGAGGTAGTAGCAAGTGAATCAACCAGAAGGCAAGCCTTTGCTAAGAATGAGCTACACAACTGATATAAACTTAAATTTACTATCTAGATCCCTGGAGTATCTGTAGTTTGCCTGATTGAGACTTAACTGAAATAAAATTTCCAGGCAAGGCTGCTGTGTTTATATAAAGAGCTGTCCCATTTTTAAAACTGGAAAAATCCAGGGTAACTTAATTCTTAGGTGAACATTGGGGCACTTTTCTCTCTCTCCATCTCTCTCTCTCATTGATCTTCACATTCAAACATGTCACAGTCGATGGTGTTTTAAATCACGCATTAGAACAGCTAAACAGCTGCCTGTGAAAAGCAGCTTTTCCACTAGGGCCAGAAGTGCTTAGGAGCCATCAAATATTTTGAAAACAGCAAACACCATCAGACACCAATGTAGACTCTTATCCCTTACTACCACCCAAAAAGACCCCGAAGTTCCCCAAATATATCTCATTTGTTCAAATACATGCTAAATCAGGTACATGTCTTCTAGAAAACTGCAGAATCAGCTAGGAGAATATTCTTTACTTGATACTGTGAAGTTTGTCTTCCCTGACAAACTGCATTTCGCATTTCCATAAAGGTGTGAGCCTAACTTCTTTCAAGAAATCTTTTGCTGCTACAACTTGCATTGGAATAACTCCAAGTTTGTAAAGTTAAAAAAAAAATTTTAAAAAAACCAAAACAGTAAAAGGCACATTTGAATATGACAGGAGCAATGACTGGCTGCCACTGCCTGCCCAGCCCTGTTCTCAAAGATGTTGGTTGGTAGGAAGACAGGCTGCTTGGAAGGGAAAGAGGAAATCATGCAGGTAACCCCATCAGGAAGCAGGGAAGCCAAGGGTGGTCTCCACGTCCGCCGTTTCCCTGGATCAAGCTAATGAAATGAATGCCAACTTTCTGGGAGATTCCTGGAATCACTGCCTCTTTTCTGGAAGTCCCGTCAACCACAGGGCCCAGAATCACCCCATGTATATTTAAGCAGGAGTGGACAACTGCCACCAGGTGGCACCAGACTGCGGCCAGGACCAGGGTGGATTTAGATGGCAAAGACCCCTGAACTCCCAGATGGCTATTTGGGCAACCTCACTCTGGTCATTTCACTAATCTCGCAATATGATGCCAGGTTTCAAGCAAATGAATTTGTTGGCGCATGCTTCTCTCATCATGAAGAAAGTTTTACTCTACTTATTATCGTACTAAACTTTACTGTGTTAACTTAGAGTTTGTATACTTGAACCTCCAGCCAGATGCAAGCTCACAAAAGAGGAGTCATGTTTTCTACCACTCTTTATACCCCGCAGTGTCTAGTGTGGTATGGATGAGGGGTAGATATTCAACAACTGCCAGTTTCATCACGTTGTTGAAGCTTTAGTACCGTGTGAAGTGTCTCAATATAGATTTC
Source organism: Camelus ferus (assembly GCF_009834535.1). Taxonomy (NCBI): domain Eukaryota; kingdom Metazoa; phylum Chordata; class Mammalia; order Artiodactyla; family Camelidae; genus Camelus; species Camelus ferus. Next base: position 56,895,638 of record NC_045701.1, read on the forward strand.
TTAACTGCCTCGATATAAACTTCTCTACCGCAGACACTCTTCCCGCAAAAACATTTCCACATACACAGATGGCCCTGACACTTGACTCTTATCATTGGCCAGACTTGCAGGATACAAGCAGTTCATTCCTTTATCAGAGAAGTAAACAAAGGAATGGAATATCCTTATTCAAAATATCTTTGGATCCCATTGCTCAGTTATAAACACAACTTTCTACTTCTGGTTTTGCACGTATGAGCTACTTATCAAATTGCTATGTATTTTTTCCTATCTATGCTTAGTGGCCATGGAAAATAGAATACACACACACACACACACACACACACACACAGAGAGTGTCCTTCTCAGGAGGAGTCACCAGCACAAAAGTCTGGAATGTGCTTGGCTTTGCACCCATCACAGCAAGGCATTAGAAATATTGGATTTAGTGTTGTGTGTCCACAGATATAAAATTAGGCCGACAGAAGTCTGGATCTGGGCCTCACTCCATACTGCTAACTTGCAGCGCCCTGGTAGCCAAGAGGGTTTGGAACGGTTGTCTCTCTACAGATGCTGCCATTCATTTCTGTGGGAACAGGACCACTTACATCTAATTACAGTTTCTGCTTAAATTAACAGGACAGATGACAGCAAAAACTTCTTCAGACTAACTGGTGGGGAGACCTTTAGCTGACACAGCTTATGAAGTAGTTGGCTTGCAGCAAAGTATGTCAATTTTAAAAAGTAATTTAGAATTCACGTGATTTCATCCAGCAATTTGTGGCAGCCGAGAAAAATATGTATGTGGGGGCAGGGCGGGCTGGGCAGCAAAGGAGGCAGGCAGGAGCTCACATCGTTTCAGAAGGAAAAATAGATGATCTTACAGAGTCAACAACTTTAGACAGACTAAGTTATTTCACACAGCACCATTACCAGCTAATCACTGCTGGGGCTGATGTTTGAACCCTGACAGTTGAACTTCAGAGCCCTTGTTTTTAACCTTGACTGCCTCTAAGGATATCTAAAACCCAACTCATGTTGAAAATGCCACTAACAAACAATTAAAAAGAATTCTGTGCTTAATGCTGGTTGGATGACAGTTTTATTGGTCTTCTTTCTGGCCAGTCAACTTCATGCTGTAGGATCCAAGGTGAATTGACCCTAAAGGACTCCACAAATCCCTAAAATGGGTCACTAAATAGCCCAGAGTTCATTCGCTGTTAAAATCAGCCTCGAATCAGCAAAAAGTGCCAGAATGCTCTTGAGAAAGGACATCTTAGCAGATGCCCAAGGCTCAAAGAATTTGCCTCCAAGTTGCCTTCTTGCCTGTTCTACACCATCTCTCTTTTAGTGCCCTGAATCTCTCCTGTCTGTCTACCTAACCTGCCAATTCCAGCCTTCGTCTTTGTAACCTAGGCTCTGATTACCATCCCTCTTTACCTTGATCAAACACTTTGGCACAGGGGAGCCTGAGAGCCACAGGTACCCATACACTTCCCCATGAACAGCTCTCGTCTGGAACAGACCAACTCTGGAATTACTAACAGACATACTGTGGATCTGGGATGCTTGTTTCACTTGGAATCTAGAGAAGGACAAGGAGGGGACCAGTCTTGCTCTTTGTAAAAGTAGTACTAGAAATAAAGTTTGAAAAAGTTGTTGTAGGGTATCACAGCATGCTAGATGTAAGTATAGAAATATTAGATATGAAGATATAAGATATGAATATGTACACAAACATGCACATATATATTTTCATGAGGAATATACCTCATTTAAAAATTGTATTTTAAAACGAAGCACTTAGATTAAGTTCTCTTAATTGCCCATCCTAATTCCTAATGTGAGGACAGGCGGTCCATCATTTAAAGGCATAGTTCTGAAGACTAAACCATAGGAGTCAGAATCATAAAGATTGTCTACAACTGACTGACCTTTTAATTTTTTAATCTGATATAACTTCCTACAGTTCAGAATAACAAATTTATTCCAAGAAGCCCCTAGATCAGAGGTCAGCAAACCACAGCCCTTGAGCCAAATTCTAGCTCACTGTCTGTTTTTGTAAAGAAAAATTTTATCAGAACACAGCCATACCCTTTCATTTACATACTGTCTATAGTGACTTTCACTCTACAATAGCCGAGTTAAGTACTTGCTACAAATCGCATGACCCACTAAGAGAAAACTGCTTCCCTTTTCTATTCATAACACTTCTGACACCAAATGTGTGGGCATTTTTCCCCACACCAACCAATTCTCCAACTCGGTGCCAGCATTAGTGTAGATCCCCAGGTTAAGGGCTCAGTCCCATGAGACTTCCCTCATTTCAGATGCCCATCACAAGTCCCAGGTTGTTACTTATGCTTCTGACCAAGACGTTATAAACTGAGGTTTTCTGCAAACCCTTCCTCAGGTTCAACAATTTGCTATAATGGCTCACAGAACTCAGGGACACACTTAGTTTTTTATATAATAAAGGATACAGATGAACAGCCAGATGAAGAAATACATAGGGTAAGGTCTGAAGGGTCCCAAGCACAGAAACTTCTGTCCCCACGATGTTGATGTGCACCACCCTCCCAGCATGTAGATGTGTTCACCAACCCAGATGTTCTCCAAACCCTGTAGTTTAGAGATTTTTATGGAGTTTTCATCATGAAGCCACGATCAATTATTAACTCAGTTTCCAGCCCCAGAGGATGGAGGGTGGGGCTGAAAGTTCCAAGCTTCTAAACATGGCTTGGTCTTTCTGGTGATCACCCCCATCCTGAAGCTATCTAGAGGCCCCCAGCCACCACCCTCTCATTAGCATACAAAAGGACACTGGTACCACTCCAGAGATTCCAAGGATCTTAGAAGCTCTATCAGAAACTTGAGTCAAAGACCAAATATTAAAACAAAAGATGTTCCTAGCACCCCTGTCACTCAGGAAATTACAAGGCTGTGAGCTCTGTGCCCAGAACTGAGACCAAATACATCTCTTATTATACCACACCTGCAAGACCTGATATACTTACTATTCTGGCCCTTTACAGAAAAAGATTGACACCTGCTCCCCCGCCCCCCCAGCCTAGATGAATAAAACAGGTCAGCTCATTGAATAGCTTTGCAACAACCAAAAAGAAGCCTCTTGGTAGGTCTACTCTAACAAAAACACTGTATCTGATGTCTGAATTCAGAACAAACAGTTTCAAAGAGCTGATTTTTTTAATTCATACACTTCACAGTCAAATCATTAAAAACACAACCTTGAACTTAAATACCAAGACATTTTTTGCCAGTTACTCTCTCCAGGGGGTACTCAAGTTATAAAATTATCATTCTTTATTCACACAGTCTCAGACTAGCAAGGGTACATATTTCCCCGGTTGATTTAAATAATGAAGAGTAACTGAAAAAAAAAAGAAAGCAACTAATAGGGTTAATACAAGAGCTCCATTTCTTTGGAGGTAAAGAAAAAAGAATCGGGCAAACAGTGATAAAATTTTATTTCTCATTAGAGGAAGAAAAATACTGCTTCCATCTAATTTTAAAAAATTATTTAAATAGCATTTGACTGTGTAATAATGAGATAGGTTTGTAAGTTAGTGGTTCCTGCCCCTTTAAAATCTCTTCTAGATATAGAAAATAATTCTAAAACATGCACAATGAAGCAAATAAACTCACTTTTATCTGTGAACTTAAGGAGGACGTAAAGGGAGCTTTCCAAGCCCACACTGTACCAGGGGGGGAGGAGCAGAGCAGTTAGTTCATAAAGCATGTGCTGGGTTCATGACTCCAAAATAAATAAAACCGTCTCCAAAACCTTGGGAACCTGTATTAAAACTGTCCTCTTTTGAGGAAAAAAATTGTCCTTTTTTTTGAGTCTGATTCTCATTTTGTTCATTTTATTCTCTTTTCAAAAGGTGTTTCTGTTTTATTGATACTAGACCCTTGTTTGGATTACTGTTTTGACTGAGGGGCAGGAGAACAAAGTTTGCAGCATCTCAGGTATATGACTGGTATACTAACACTCATTGCTTCAAGGACGGCAGAAAAGGGTTTAGGTTGGAGATCACAAGCACTGATTCGGGTCTCACCCCCACTTCTGTCCAGCAATGTGATCTTAGACCATTTGCCTACTCTGTGCTTCAGGTTCCTCATTTTAAAAATGCAAATCATGAAAAAGGTCCCAACCTACCAGAATGCAAAACTGCAGGAATAAAATGAGGGTAGAAGACAAACAATAATTCTTAAAAAGTTAAAGGTTTAATAAAGATTCAATAAATCTCCCAGGGGTATGGTACCTGTATTTTTAATTTAAGCTATCAAACATATCAAACATAAATTGAACAACTTACCTCCAATGTGCTGACAATCTCAATACAGAAAACCCCAATTAGTTTGGATGTACCAAGATTCACAATTGACTCCTGTCCTCTCCCAGCACTCATTCTCACCTTTTGTGGTATTAAAGTTCTAACCTTTTGTGGGGAGAGGGTGAGGCTTCAAGAGGAAAAACTGGGGAGCTGGGAAGCAAAGGGTGGAACCTTACAATCCCAAATCCTCCCAGCCCAATCTCCCACCCACTATTGGGTCAATGCAAGAAGTAATTATCTGGGAGGTTTCTGGAATTGCTTTCATTGTCTTGTCAGTCCCAGAGAGCTACAAGACCCAGAATTATCCCCACTGATATATAAGTCAGAGTGGAATATTGCCCCTTGTGGTGCCAACCAAAGTTTGGAAAGGAATGGATTTGGATGGTTCATTTTCACCCAGTACCTAGCAGCTAGCTGAACAGGCTTGTCTTCGCCATTTCCTTGTAATACTGCGACTCACATTTCAGCCAGTTAATTTTTTCAGCCTTCATTTGTCACCTTATGATGAGTAATGATGAGAAAAATTGGCTCAATAAAATGCGGGTGAGAGTCAAAGATCACTGGCTCTCCCCTGAAGTATTCAGTGGTGAGAAAATAAAAATAAAGCATATTGGCTTTACTGTGAAAGCTCAGGTGAAGACTGGCTCATCACCACACAGTAGAATCTTGAATTTGTGACCAAAAGAAGAGGGGATCTTATTTAATAGGGGGCCCATCTTACTGAATCTTGGGGCTGAATAACAGAAACCACCATTAAATTTGTAGTCCCTAAATGAGCCTTTCCTATTAGAACCAAGAAACAAACTTTTAGGGCTCAAGACCAAAAACAAGGTAAGGAAAAGATTTTTCCCATGTCTCCCTATTGTGCCTATTCAGATAGGATACCGGTGATTCTATGCAAAACAAGAAAATATACGAAACTAGCTATTGGTAAAAAAACAAATCTAGACAGGTCTCCAGCACATTTTGAAAGCAGAAACTGACACAGACCCTACTTAGAGAGTGAGTATGACCAAGAGTCCCTCAGATAGCCACTCCAGTGGGTAAAGAAAAAGTGATAGAAATGGAAATTTTAGCCTTCAGCACACTGGTACTATCCTCCTTCAGGCCACCAATATGCGTTATGATCAAAGGGAAGGCAATTTAAATTTGTTGGGCAGAATTTTTTTCCCCAGCCTATGGGCAAGGCTGTTTTATTTGCTTGACCCTCTCTAGTCCTAAAACTATTTATGGTCAGATATTACCAAACGTGTGAAGAGCCACAGAACAAAATTACATTTCTTTTAACCAAGGGTATGGGAAATAAGTTAATTTCATGCTATTTCTTGAGGTCAGATAACAAAATGCACATTTACCCAGGAAGAGAAATCATACGCTTTTTTCCCCCCAAATTGTTAGGCCTGAAAGTAAAGGCAGCTGAATCTGGGAAGCTGATGAAGCAAAGCTCTGAGAGAGCAGTTAGCTGGATGGATAACCCAATGCCAGCCAGTCAGGCTGCTTCCAGAGCACAGGGCCATTGATAATGGCTTTTTCACTGGGTGACAACAATGAGGGTACCTAAGAAAAGCATCCTCATTTCTACTTCCAGTGAACCCAGGAGAGAACACAGGTGGTCACAGCTTCCCAGGCAGCTGATTTCTACACTGGCGGTTCTCAGACTTTAGAGAGCATCAGAAATCACTGGTAGGGCTTCTTATAATACAGATTGCTGGGGCCCCACCCCCAGAGTTTCTAATTCAGAAGGTCTGAGGTGGAGCTGGTAATTTCTTTGCATTTTTAACAAGTTCTCTTGGTAATGCTGTTGCTGGTTGGTGGCCTGTGGATTATACTTTGAGAATCACTGTCCTAGACCAAGATAAGGACAGCCTAGAACAGAAGAGGATAAATAAGCCCCTGTATTTCTTACTGAATTGTATTTGCATAGCAAATTCCATCATTCAACATTGATGAACAACCGTAAGTCCTACCCATCAAGCTCTTGCTCAGAGATTGCCTTGGACTGATGCTTTGGGAGAGTACCACACCTCTGAAGAATTATGGACCAAGAAAGGGGCCCTTTAAGTGTTCAGAGGCTGATGGACCCAAAGCTAAGATGATGATCTTGAGACAAAACTCTGGTTCAGTATCCTCAAAGCCCCATGGCTCACTCTGGTTATCACAAACTAAAATGGCTTAATTTAGAGCCCTACCCAAGGTCAGATCCACGAACCCACCAGTCCATACAAAAACTCTCTGATGTCAGATTCTGGGGCAGAGCACCCAATAATGGATGTGTCCAGAGGCTAGTAATGATGGCTGTTGAGCGGTGGCTTCAGGAAGGCCAGGAGAATATCTTAGCACATTTGTTTTGAAATAATACATAGACTAAGAGCAGATGTCTTAAAAATATCCCCTAATAATCCAGCCTCCTTTGATCTTATCTTGAAGAGCTTTGACAAGCCTTTCATGCAGGAAGACAATAGATAGGGGGAAAAAATCACTTGCACAGCATGTTATATAGTTTACAAAGCAATTTTCACATATATTGCCGTTCGAGGCATATAATCCTGCCAGTGTATGAGCATCGTTCCCATTTCACAGATAAGGAAATGGATATCAATAAGGTTTTCCTAAGGTCAAAGACTTGAGATTCAAACCCAGGGAGCACAAGCTCAGTGCATGATACCACACTGCCTCTCAGAGGCCGTGGACCAGATGTACTGCAGCAGCCCTGGAAAATGTTCTAAACAAAAGTCAGGACAGTCAACAGAACTAATTAAAATTCTTCATGCCAAGAAAAATGACACGTGAACGGGGCAAGGGGTGGGGGGCTGTTTGGCTAGCAAACGATGGAGAAGAAAACTAAAGCAAGATAAACTGAATTGGTGTTTAAAAAAGATATTTACAATGTAATTTCACAATAACAAAGTATTTCTCTGAGGGCACACTTCAAGATTCTTACATAAACTATCTTAAAGGATCCTTAAGCAAATACCTCACTCACCACTACTCCCATAGACATATTTTAATACTCAATTTTGCACTAGTTTCTATTTTAGGATTTTCCAGGAAGAATCAGTAGTATAGGAATTTAAAGTGCTTTGTTAGAGGTGGTCAATTTCTAAAACCCAGTTATGTTAAGAATGCTCATTGAGACAGTTTTTAAACATGTATTCATGAAGATGCACTTCTCTCATAAGCTCATTCTCCTCCTCACTTATCTCTCTTATGTCCTGGGTCAGAGCCAGCCCTAGGCAAAACTGACAAATAGAAGTTTATTTACAGCACCACCTCCTCGTTCCTAATCTCTACTATCCCCATCTTCCTATAAAAACCCCAGGTATTTCTTCCTACCTCCCTTTGCCAAAGGACTCAGTTTTCTTTCCTTCCCAATCAAAATCTGCCCTCCAGAAAGGATATGATCAAATTTTTCACATTCTAGACCAGTGATTTCCAACTTTGGCTGCACATTAAAATCACCTTTCATTTTTTAAAAAAATATACTAATGCCTAGGCCCTTCCCTAGACCAAGTGAATCAGAATCTCTGACAATGAAGCTCTGGCTTCAGTATTTAAAAAGAAAACAAACCCCTCTCCAAGTGATTCTAACATGTAGCCAGGGTTGAGAATCACTGTATAGACATTAGTGGGAAGGCTTATTACCCTTTCTAGAGATACTTAGTTGTATTTTATGTCAAATAACAAAGTCTAAATGGTGAGATTTTCAGGCAGGTCATAAGACTGATGCAGAGTAGAGAAAGAACTAGAAAAAGAGAGGACCCCTGTGTTGAAATTGTGGTTCCTTGCCCCACTCCCATGGTTCTCAGATCCACTAATGGGCTTCATGGGGCTGGACACCGGGAGGTCCTTCAGACAGGTGCATTTGGCTCAGGATCACTCCATCTGCCCTTTGGTGTTCACATCTGCACCTAGACCCTTCAGTTATGTCTATTTTCTTTGCAAGCTATCAGATTATTTTCCTTCTTAGGCCTGAGTCAAATACCTGCCCATGCATTCAGCTAAGGGAGTAAGAAGCCCTGATTTATTTAACACGGTAAGTGCTATGGGATGATCTCTGGGTCTTTCTATAAAGGGATGGATTAAAGCTGGCTGCCTTTTTCTGCACAAGTCTCGTGGGGTGGCAATTTGGTAGAGTCACTAAGAAAGCAGGGTCTGGTTCTCAGCTTGGGGGCTCTGCATAACAGTTTTATCATTGCACTTGAGAATTATCAGGCATTAATCTACCGCTCAAATTACAGTACCAACATACTCATTTTTACTGAGAACTCTAATTGCCAAATGGACTACTCCTGTTGGCTAGCCTACACCTTAGCTTAAGAAATTTAACAGGTCAAGAGCTTCTTAGAAAAAAGGTAGCACAAAGGTGCATAACAAAGAAGTGCCTGCACAACATGCTTCCGAGATCCTACCTAGAAATTCTAGAAAACCAGAGATTCCTGCATTTTAGCCATACTCACTGCCTCTCCTCCTCCATGCCTCCTCCATGCCTCCATGCAGAAACAGAGACCTGCTTTCTGAGAGTTAGACTCTGAGAGTGGCAGGAGGGTCAATCCAAGAGGATACCCTTGTTGAAGGGATGTTGCAGAGTCAATTATCCGACATCTGATGTAGTCACTTCAACCAGACCACCGGTTCTCAAATTCTTCTGCATGTTAGAATCTTTTGTGAGCTTTAAAAAATCCTGATACCTAGGTCACACCTCAGACCAATAAGATCAGTGCCCCTAGGGGTGGGAGCCCATGGCATCAATGTATTAGGAGTTCTAAAAATACCACAGAATTGTGCTGCCAGTGAACTCAGGTTATTTTTTAAAACTGCCCTGGGATAAGTCAAAGAAAAGTCGACTTTGTGAACCACTGAACTATATCTGTTACACCAATTAGCATATCCACAATCAGATTCCCTTCTCCCTCAGACAGGGCTGGAAATGAATCACTACCCCCTTTTTGTCTGTTACCCTGCTTAGGAAGGTTCAGGGTAAGGATATTTATATGCCAGACATAGACGAGGTCTTTATATGCTTTGTCTTTTTAGTTCTGGCCATGGGCTGCACATCCCAATCCACAGCGCTGAGCTTCCTAAAAATACATATGTCAACCACAACTCTCCCCAGCTCTCCTTAATCAGAGACTCTTCGATTGGGTGCTGGGAATCTGAAGATTTTTACAACTTCCCAAATGAGCTGATTCAAAACTAGGGTTGAGAATTGCTGAGCCATGGAGATCACCTGGAATTTGTGACATCTTTTGGCATTTGTCATAACAATACCCCTTGTTATACAGAACCAGATCATGGAATGGACCAACCGGACCAATGCCTGTGGCACCAATATATTAGAAGTGTTAAAAATACCACAAAATGTGTTGCCAGTGAACTAGGGTCTCTATACATGCCTGCTAACATAAAGGGCAAAATGTAACATAATCCCATTTCTACTGAAGTAGATAAGCTTTTAGAAAGGGGAAAAAGAAAGCATTCTTGCCAGTGTTGACACCTTCGTCCCCACTAAAAAAATGTTGAACAAGCATTTTCGACATCCACAGTGCTCACATAGATCAAGCCAGCCCTAATTTCGAGTCAGATCTTCATTGATGCTATTTGGGTTGGTTGCTTCACGACAGACCAAATGATGAAACAACACAGCCAATGGCTCGGCCATTTCTTGAGCACTTATACAGCTCACAGGTAAGGGGCAGACAGTACATAAATAGTGGAAACTGGGGGTGATGAGAGCTGCAGTGGAGGTGTGTGTGCCAAGAGCCCTGGCAGTGCAGAAGAAGGCACCAGGGACCTTGCCAGGGGCAGGAGGCAAAGGTTTCATGGCGCAGGAGACATCTGAGCAGCACCTCCAAGGAAAAGTGCAGCCAGTGACGTGAGGGTGTGAGGGAGCGAGGGGAAGAGCATGCCAGGGAGAGAAAAAACCACGTGACAAGATAAGTTTCTGGGATGATAGCCATCGCTGACTGGAGAGGAAGGTCCTTGACTTTTCCCTGGATTTGGCATTCTGAGGGGTTGGGATTCAACTTTTGAGCCTGTAGATTTAGGTCTACCTACTAAACTTCTCAGAAAATCCTCGTTAAGATTGGAAGAGTTAACCCACGCAATTCTTATGAATAAACTGAGCAAAGCTGTAGGCAAGTGGTGTTTTCATTTTCACAATCACTCAATCATTTACTGGCAAGAAACTGAAGGTCCAAAGGCAAAAAAGAAATTTGGGTTTAATAACTGCAATGGATATTCCAATCTGATTTTCATACTATTTTTCTATCACTTGGATTTATTTTATTAGCCTTTAAATATCAAACACATGATTCTCCAGCAAAAAGGGGCCTTTGAAATGTTAACAGAAAGAAGTATTATCAACATTCACTAACGGTTGGAATATATTCTAAACACAAAGGTTCCCATCACTGGGGTTTCTATGGGAAGGAAGCTCTGCTAATGCAGCTACGAAACACAGACCAAACCTGTAGCACTTTGTGTCACTTACCCCACCTCTAGAGGCTGCAAGGGACCCTTTCTGAGTGCTTCTACACTCTCCCAGCAGCCAGGATATCTCCTGGGAGGTATATTTTAGCCCTTAAACCTGGATATTTGCAAGATAAGGGGAAAAAACTGACAACTTTACAAGACAGTGATTGTCTCTGAGAACTGGAGTTGAGGGTAATATTTTCTTTTTATATTTTGCTGTATTTTCCAAATTTTCTGTAATGAATGTGTTTACTTTTTAACCCACCTCCCCAAATTACATAATTAAAAATACAATGAGAACACAGGTCAAACACGAAATCATTTGAGCTTCACATAGAGCTCTCTCTCCCTTCTCATAAGCCCAATTTGCTTTGTTTAATGCAATTGTGACAGAGACATTAACGTTAGAGCTTAAGTGCCTCCGTGAAAACCACTCTTTATTGTTACTGTTGTAAAATTCATCTCTCAAATTTCATTCCTGTGCATTTCCTTTTCTTAGCTGTATCTTGTTTTTGGAGTTTATAACTTAATTATGTTTTAATAATACGTGCTTTAAAAAAATTTATTGCCACAAATGATAAAACAATAGGAATACAACAGCTGAACATTGATCTTTTTCTTACAAAAGCTTCCCTAGAAGCCTTGAAATAGGAGCAGGAGACCTGGAAGTAATTCACTAAAATTTCTCCCAAGAACTTAAAACCACACGAAGCCAGTAATGACAACATTTTAATCATTTGGAAACACCAATGGCTAATACTATATTTTAAGAATCAAATCAGGATTACAATATAATCTTATAGACTGCTTCTTTTCCCAAGAAATTAAATTATAGGGGAAAAACGTCATCTCCTGGTCATAGTCTTACACAGCAAGAAACATTTTAATTGTAAATGTGCCTTTTAGAGCCTTTAAATTTCAAAAAGATGATGAGGAGGACGGATCTTGTGTACTTGCTAATCTGTAAATAGAGTACCAGGCCAGGAATCAATTCTGAAATGCGGCATCAATTGCACAGGCTTCCATTTAGTTTTAGTTGAATAAAAGCCCTACTAGACACGCAAATAACATCAAACTTGCCAGATTAAAGAGAAGCCCCTCATACTCTAAATCATGATTGTCAATCATCACCCAGGATTAAGGGATATATTTTAAAAACCTAAAAGCAAGCGCTTCCTTTTAACTTCTGCCTACTGCGCATTTTGGATTATCGCCCAGAAATAGTATTACTTGAAACAAGACTGCCTCCCTCCTACCATCTATGAGAAGTGCATTGTTACCATCTGCTGTTGTCTGTTTGCAATAAAACTCAGCAAGGCATGCAGCTTAATGTTCAGAGCCCTTCAGCAGACTCTACTTGTGTTTAGAATGCAGCTTCACATTTAAATGGAGCTGATTTTCGGTTTAGTCAGTGTTTCCTCAACTCTGCTATCCTCCCTACCAGAAAGCAGCACATTAGTCTGAGGACTAAGACGGCCACAACATATTCACACTGTAAAGTGGAAACTTCCTTTAAACCCTGCAGTGACCAGCGAAGCCTTACTTGTAAACTCTCCAGGTTTATTCAGGTGAATAATTTTTCCCATTTTGTATTTTCTCATTAGCATTACCCTCTCCAGACATCCGTATTACTTTCACTATTAGAAAATATTTTTTAAAAGACATGTGCTCTTAGTGAATAATACCCCAAAGATGTGATCATCAAAGGGCCTTGAATATAAATATGATAGGGAACTTCTTAGAAGAGTTATAACAGATCTAACAAACAACAGATTTTGTGAATTTGCATGAAAGAGATATGAAAATAATCTCCCTAAAGTATACACAAGAAACTAATCACAGGTTTCTTTAGTTAAAATGAGGGGTGAGGGGAGACAGTCTGGAGCGGGAAAGACTTATTTGTCCATATCATTTTGTGCTTTTTATTTTTAACATGTAAATGTATTAAATATTTTTAATAAACAATAATGTGGTTATTTAAAATTGTGAAAAAGACAGAAAATATATGCTGGTTCTTTACATTTAAAATAAAATCACATTCTAGGACTAATCTAATCAAGAAATAAACTTTTAATAAGATTACTAAAACAAAGTGTTAATTTATGAAAAGTTCAGCATTCTATTAAATTGCTAACAAAACACTGAATGACAACCCAACAGGTTGCTTCATTGAATTCATTCATCCACTCTGGCAAAGACATTCCGAATTTGAACTTAATTAATATTCCTTCTCCTGGTTTCCATAGTTTCTTTTTAAACATGACTACCAGTAGAAACTGGCAGTAACTTTATCCATATTCTCAATAATAACCCCCTGTGGCTGTCACGATGTATGAAAAGGAAATTTTTTTCCATACCCTGAAGAGCCAGCATTTTCATGTCTATTGTTTAAAAATTTGCTGGTAACATTTTTCTCCCTCTTTTTTATTTTGTGTATGCACTTTAACATACTTAACTCTTTCCCTGCCTGTGGTTCTCAGCTGAAAAATGAATGCTCAAGAGTAGAATTGCCATTCTGGATCCAAATAACAGCCTCCTATCCTACCTTCCCAGAACTTCAAAACAGCAGTGGTTGGCGAAACGGGCCTGACAATTAAGTGTTCTGGTAGAAACCAAAGTTGTGGCTTAAAATTTAATTGGGTACAAAAGATTCTTGTTTCTGTTCTGTTCTAACACTTGAATGAAGACCTCCCTTGGCCACTGTAAATGAAAGTTTACAACAAATTGGCCACTTACCAATCCCTTACTGGTAAGAAACTATATCTATATGAATAAACGGCATGTAGTAGGTCCACTAAAGTGGTTTGTTTGGGCACAGCCAAGTCACTATATTCCACATACTTACCCTAAGACCAGGCATTTCCCTATGGCCCAAGGCAGACAGAAGCCATCTCAGACCTAGTCTGGTACCTTCTCTCTGCCTCACCTCCTCTTAGATCTATGCTTGTCCTTGCTGGGCTGATTGTCTTCCTCGAGTCACAATGTCTCCAGCAGTATGCTGCTGGGTTGTAGCTGCATACCAAAACATCTGTGTCCACTTAATTTTAGTCTAGAATGTTCACCTCTTTCTGCCATGAGGCTGTTGCTACTTTTCAGATTTTGCTCTTATTTTACATCTAGCAGCTCCATCTCTGTGCATTCACACATCCTACACTGCTGGTGAAAATACTGATGCTGATTAAACATGTCCGTTGTGATTTACAATGAAAACAAATAAAATTTACAGTCTTCTTGATCTGGGAAGAGCTTCGTTTTCCTTGGTTTGCACAAATCAGGCCTGGACCACACATCACATCAGCCCCTGTGGCCCCTGCTTGTGCTGCTCTTCACACTCAGTCTTCAGTGGCCACTCGTGTCAAAGGTACATAGGTAGACCCTACCCAAGAGGCCATGGGCTTACTGAGCTCTCTGGCTACTCCTCTGTGGCCTTGCTGACAGCCATGGCTATCCCAACAAGTAACACCCAGAGCAGTCTTCTCATGACCAGCTTCACTGATCCCTCTGTTTTTCCCTGAAAGGGATTATTTATTCAATTTCAATGGGTATGAATGAGAAGAATAAACTTGCAAGCGAAGGGTAGTTAGGAATACACATCAGGAAACAAAAGACTGTTTTGTTTCTAGTTGTGTGTTTCTCTAGAACTCTTTTCCTTCTATGATTTTAAGTCAAAAGACAAAATGCTAATTTTTAATATGAAAAAGGTGTGCCTTGCATCAAAACTGCTGTCCCCCCAGAAAAGTCCTAGGAATAAGTTAAAATAGATTTTAAATTCAAATAAATTAAAAAAGAAATGTGCTGACCCTAAGTAGAAAATATCTATATACTATCACTGGAGGACAACAAACCAGATAGAAAAGCATATCATCTTCTTAAATGGAAGGAACCTAATAATCTAAAAATGCCAATTTTCCCCAAATTAATATACCAATGTAATGCAGTTTCAATTAGAATCTCAACAGACATGGAAACCATGCAAATTGTGCATCTCTCCCCTGCTTATACAAATACTCCCTTGTCCCAACAGATTTCACTTAAAAAACCTAAGTTCAAAGATAAAATTAAGAATTTCAAAATGATGTCAGCAGAGTAGCAAACCAAGTGTAATCCCTTCTGAGCACGAGCCTTGTGCAGCTGCACAGATTACACACATAGGAAGCTGACCCTGCCATCCTGACCACATTTAAAATGGAACCTTTCCTGCCAACTTCTTTTCTGTACCCTGATCTAGTTTTATTTTTCCTCAAAGCACTTTCACCTTCTAATGTGCTGTAGAATTTATTAATTAATAACTTATTTATATTTATAACTTAATTTATAATTAATAACTTATTAATAGTATTGATTGGCTTCTGCTGCTAGAAGGTAAGTTCAACATCTGAGACCTTGTTCACTGATGTATCCCATATGCCTAGAATAAAGCCTACTTCATAGTAGGTGTTCAGTAAATATTTATTGAATTGAGTGAATGATAAAATAAACCCTTGAGTCCTTACAGGGCCTTCATCCTAGGCTAATTAGATTCTATGAAGTAGAGTTGTATGGTGATTCATCGCTGGAAAACTGCTGTTTTGACTTCTGAACTTTGGGCATCCTTCCACCCTCCTTCCAAAGGAGACACTGAGGCCTCTCCACTCACATACTTGTATTACTGCTCATTTGCAGGGTTGTTAATTGGGTCAAAGTAACCTTAAAATGAGTCCAGTCGTCTTTCTTGTCCATCTTTGAACTTGGATCAGGCTTTGGGTCTAGCCTAGCCCCAAATTTAGGTAACATTATTACCACCAGGCCTATGAATTCTTACCCATTGGCTCTAAATAAAAGGAAAGGCTCACTCCCTGAACTCTTCATGTTGGTTCAGATATTTTCAACCTCTGCTCATGCTCTAAATGGCCACATCAATGTTCAACTTGCTGCATATTAAGTGTAGAAAAGTATGGATTTCTTTAGCATTAAGAGAAGCTACCCCAACCAAAATACATGGCATGACTACTAACAGAGTGGAGCTCTGGGCAGGATTACTGGGATTTTTCAGTTTTAAATGTGCTGGTTTGTTTTGTGAAATGATCTGGCTTTGGGGGGGTTGCTGGATAGTTTGGATTTCCGTAGTGGTTAAATCCATTATATTCTGAGATGTACCCTTTGGGGAAAATTATCCAGGAGTCTCTTGTTACATGAAATTAATAGTTCATCAGTTGATCTTGGAGAAACACGTGAAGTTGTCAGAAGCTCAAATCCAGATGTTATCATCTGGGCAGCTGGTTGTCCAAGAAATGTAACATAGTGGTTAAGAGTACAGGTGCCAATGGCTGACTGCCTATGTTCAATCCTGGTTCTGCCGTCCCCTACCTGGGTCGATTTGCTTTGGGTTTCTCCATACCTCAACTCTTTCACCCATAAAAAAATGATGACAATATTAATATCTACCTCAGAGAGTTTCTGTGTAGACTGAATGTAAAATCATTAAGATAACATCTGGTATAAAATGTTCCATGAGTGTTAGCTATCATCATATGAGGAGTTCTGTTTAGCAATTACATGTGGTGTTGGCTGTTGATGTGGTGTTGATGTGATGTGGTGTTGAAGCACAGGAGAAATACTTTCCTATATGTATATTTAGATAGGACTCCCAGTGCTCCTCTGTGGTGTTATTAAAATGAACTACCTTGGGCTTTGAGAAGTCCACTCTACTGTGACTGGCCTTTCAGTTCTCTCAATCATTTTAAAGCAGAAAAATGAATGGGCCTTGGAATCAGGAGAGCGAGGGTGGAGCAGAAAGAGCCTCTTTTGAGTCTGGATTTGGAGCATGAAAGTTCTTGAGAGTTTTGTTGATGGGCGTTAAATTAGCCTCAACATCTGGTAGCCTGATAGAAACTCCACAGGGCTCATGAACCTGAGAAAAATCACTACCAATGGCAGAGTAAATCACTTTTGGAACTGTTCTTTAGTTATTCCCCTAAGCATGCAGTAAAGCTTTATTAACCACTACAAACTACGTAGTGGAATGAGGGGAATTCAAGGTGTAGGATTGGAACTGTTAGAATTTTAATATTTTTAAAAAATTGACCTTTTGTAGACCAAGCCAATAAAGCAGTGTATGTATATACATATATATACACCCAATACATATATATACACCCACACAGACTCTCTATTTCTGGTTATACTACACCATATATTTCTGTAATGTCTGTATTTACAGTATGCATACATTCCCTTAGAAATGAGAAAAGAGAAAAAACATTATATATGCACACATGTATTTTAATCCATCTATAGAGAAATTCCTCTAGTAGGTCTTATCCTCTGAGGTCATATGATGTAAATTATTTAACAAAATGAATTAACTCTAAGTTGCTAAGCTTAGCAAGCTGTATATGGTAGTAAGCAGGGAGGAGGGATCAAGATTCATATATTTACTATTCCTCAGCACCAATTTTATCATAAATCAAGTAACCATGATAAGGATTTTATTAAATCTATAGATTTACTTTTCTTCGTGGATAATTGATTTATAATATTGAGTCTCCTGATCCATACATAAGTTTGGCCTTTCATTCCC
This sequence comes from Camelus ferus, assembly GCF_009834535.1. NCBI lineage: Eukaryota > Metazoa > Chordata > Mammalia > Artiodactyla > Camelidae > Camelus > Camelus ferus. Next base: position 56,913,005 of record NC_045701.1, read on the forward strand.
TTTAATTTCTCTTTGTAATGTTTTATAGAATATGCATAGAGTTCTTACATGTCTTTCTCTAGTTTTATTCTTAGGTATTTGATGTTTTTGTAATAGGTATCATTCGTAAATTTTTTATCTTCAAATTGTTTATTGGTGTAAATAATAATTTGTAATAGTTAATCTGGAGTATACTATGTACACAATCACGACACCTGCAAATAGTGAGATTTATTTCTTCCTTTCTGCCTTATAATTCTTTTTCTTACATTACTGTATCTGCTAGGATCTCCATACAATGTTAAACAAAAGTGGCGATGGCAAGCATTTACTGATCTCAGGAAGACAGCTTTCAGTATTTTATCATTACTAATCAAGGAAGTCATCTGAACCTAAGTTTTCTTCACAGGAAAGTCTTTAATTATGGAATCATTATTTTTAAAAGATATAGAATTGTTAATATTTTCTATTTCACCATATCAGTGTTAAGTTTTTCTATTTTCCCTTATTAGTGTTAAGTTTTTTAAAATTTTTGAAGTATAACCTTAACCCATTTTTTTAAAGTTTATTGGCAAAGAGTTGGTAATATTAACCTTTCGTTCTTTTAACGTCTGCAGAACATGTATAGAATTTCCCTCTTCTTTCCTGAGATACTATTTATGCTCTTTTTTCACTTGATCAGTCTTGCAGAGGTTTATCAGTTTCATTAGTCTTTACAAAAAAATCAAATTTTGTTTTCTTTGATCCTCTTTCCTGTTTCATATTTTATTATTTTGTTATTTTCCTTCTTTCCTATGTGTTTAATATGATGCTCTACTAACTTTTTGAAACATTTAAATAGTTTTTTCCTGCTTTCCTGCTTTTTTAATATATTCACATTTAAGGCTTTGGATGCTTCTCTATGCATTGCTTTAGCTATATCCCACAAGTTCTGATAAAATGTATTTTTACCATTTAGTTCAAATATTTACTAACTTCTGTTATAACTTTTTTGACTCCTGAGTTATTTAGCAATTGATTGTTAAGTTTCCAAGTGTAAGAAAAATTTAGTAAACTTTTATTTCTAACTTAACTCCACTGTGGTCACAAAACATACTCTAAATAATTTCAAATTTTTGAAAATTGTTAGGACATCATAGCCCTAACACATAGTCAATTTTGTAAATTTCCACGTGCACTTGAAATGAATGTGTATTCCCTGGTTATGTGTGTCTATCACTTACTTTTTTATCATCTCCTTTATAGAAAAATAAAAATATTAATATCTATTTTAAAGGCACATATCTCTTTGATGACAGTTAAATATGCATTAAAATTAAAATCTTTACTTGATATATTTTCAAAATTTAAATGAAATTTGTATCCATAATTTTCTTAGTTAATGAAAGTATTCAATATTCTGTAAATGCTCTCTTTTGATCAAAGCCATCAGTAATCACAATGAAGATAATTTTATTTCATTGCATCAATAAAATTACTAAAGCAGAATAGAAGGAATATGAAATATAAAGATGACAATGAGGTTCTTTTTTTTAAGATTCAGAAATAAATTACATCTAGAGGATTCTGCTAATCCTCCAGTTAACTAATAGCCTATTTTAGACAACTCAGTTATGTCAAACTTTCAAAAGATCCAAAAACATGCTTTCAAAACCTGTATATCCATAATTTGTAATTACACTTTCCACATACTATTGCCAAAGAATCATTTTTGCTAACCTGAGATAAACATGTATCCTTTGGGATTACAGTTAAATATGATGGCTGGGAACTATGTTTTAGATCTGCAGTGTCTTTTCAGAAGATACTTGACATTCTCAAGGTTAAAGGTTAAAATTCTGGCTTGGAATTAGGAATCAGGGTGTAAGGCATTTGTAACATGTAAACAGTCCAACTACAGAAGTCATACTTACCAACTTAAATATTCTAGAGGACTGGTGTCATTCCATTTGAGCCCACCCATTATATCTATACACTAAAATGCTAGATTTTTTTTTTTTTTTTTGGTTTAAGTAAAAAAAAAAAAAGCTTAACAACTAGACATTTATCAAAGTATTATTCAAATTTTAAAATAATTCTTTTTCAAAGCTGTACAGAAAGAATAGATTTTTTTCTGCTATAATCCAGTATTTCTGAAAGAATGAAGATTAAGTTTTAAAATTTTTACATGACCTTAACCAAATTCTCCTGGGGAAAAAGCAGATATTCTTCCAACACTCACTGATATTCCCCCAAACCTACTTTTGCTAATGTATATAATGTAAGTCAATAATGTTGGTATTCACCAAGATATGTAAGCTAAGAATTTGGAATCATTTGATTCCTTCTTTTCCTTGCCATCTACATCCAATAAGCAACAATAGATAAGCCCTACTGGCTTAGTCTTCCAAGTGTTTCCTGAGTCCATCACATCCTCTTCATTCCTGTGCTGCTCCCGTAGTTCAGGTCCTCACCATCCAGATTAATGCAGTAGCCCAGTTTCTGCTCTCTTCTGCCCTCTCATCCACTGCACACACTCCTATCAGCCATCTTTTTAAACAGTTGTTCATGTCATTCACCTACTTAATCATTAAACAGTTGGTTCTCTATTATCTTTATGATAAAGCCTAAACAATTAGCACAGCATTAAGACTCAAAAGTAACCCTGACCCAAGTATTACAGCTTTACTTGCCTTTTTGATAGACCACATACCCTGAGCTTTACTCACAGGAGTCCACCCATTCAGTGAATATACCAGTGACTCATGCACCACACCTTTGCAAGCAAGTATGAGTCACTTCTACCTGGAGTGCCCCTCTACATGCTCCATTTCCTGAAATGCTCCTTGCCTTTGAAAAGCCTAGCTGAAATCTAACCTCCGTTTGTGAAATCTCAGAGGTGACAGAACAAAGTGCTTAAAGCGCTGGCTCTGGAAGCCTGAGGTGATAGTCAGAATTCTGACTCTACTATTTTTTAGATATTTAACCTTGGTCAAGTTATGCAACTTCTCTGTGCCTCAGTTTCCTCATTAGTAAAACGGGGATAAAAACAGTACGTATCTCCCACTGTATTAAGCTCAATAACAATAGTACTACTAGTAAGGTGCCTGACATTCAGCAGGTGCTCGATAAAAGGTAACCTTAATAGTTTTAATTACCTACCCTCCCCACCAGCCCACAAATTTAATAATAGCTCCCTGTGGGCTCTCACAGCACCTGGTTCCATGCTACTATCACAGCACTTATTACAGAATACTACAATTGGTTCCATACATCAACTTTCTCACTAGGCTAGCCTCTTGAAGGCAGGATATTTTTATTTATTAATATCCCTAACTTCTAATACAGTACCTGATGAAGGACAGAATTTCAGTAAATGTCAGATGAAAAATGAGTGAATGAGGTGATCCCAATGAGACTATGAACACCTTCAAAAAGCTGACAGAAGTGGTGAGCATTAAAAATGATCACAAATGTCTTCTCCCCACTTTACAACACTTGCACAAGGTCACATAATTAGCAAGTGACAAAGCTAAGATGCACATCTGCCATTTGTCTGATTCAAGAGACTTAGCTCTTGGTCAAAGTGTTGTATGATCACTGCAAGCTGGAAGCGCTGGGGGAAGATCCCCCTCTTAGATATTTTCAGTTGGGCTCACACATGATTTCTTAAGCTAATCTATTTCTAATATCACTAGAAGCTCTTAACAGAATGTCTGCATTTAGAATTATAAAATTTTAGTCGTAGCATGATCATAAAGAACAAGGAAACTGAGAGTTGAGCAATCTACCCATGCACAGGCTCTTACTTCACGCGAAGTTTATTTTAACATGTATTAAATCCAGCCTGTTTCAGACTCCTTTCTTACATAAAGTCTATCTTACTTAAATATATTTTTATTTGTTGGCCTACAGAACAATTTTATGATCATTTTCCTTTGAATTTTATTATAAAAATATCCGATTGGTATTCAGTCCTTAATAGAAAGATTTCCATTCCCCAAATCAGATTCTCTTATGTACTTTATCAGTTAACAACTACTCATAGTAGCAAGGACATGTATATTTCATGATATTTCAAATTTAATTCCTTCAAAATGTAAGTTCCATCTTTTTGGCATAAACGCTTTACCATCCTCAATCCAGCTTTACTAATTTGATCACTACAATAAAAGAAAATACACCAAAATATAGTTGTTTCTGAATGATAAAATTATGAGTGATTTTTTTTAGAATTTAAAAATCTTTACATGTTTTCTGTAATGATTTTCATTCCCCCAACTCTGTCCTAAAACCAAAGTCTCAGAGGCTCAGTGGAGGGAGGAAGCCTTCCTCCTGAGTGCTGGAGAGATACACAATATACGGTATTGGAGCTCAAATAAGGTGAAAAGAGTGTCACACAGGAGAGTGTATGTGTATGTAAATTTAAAACATATACATGTACATACACACATAAAACCTCCTAGCACCATCCACTGAGTAGTAGCGGAGGCACTGACATCCCAATTATAATAAGCACATCTCATGTACAAATTATGGCTTCTAAATACCAATTTCCACTAAAAGGTGGAGAAACAGCTAATTCCAGAGCAGGGGCAGAAAAGTATGAGTGTGGAAAATCCTATGTGCCCAAAAGTAAAATAGTACTCTGAAAATGATGGCAACATATCAAAAAGACACAGACACCAACTTGAAAGGGGCTCCCATTGGCCAAATGTGGGACAATTTGAGATTCAAAATAAGTTAACAGATTATCATCCATTGACTGGAAAACGATGAATTCATACTGCTATTAGTAAATTTTAATTTTGATTAGGAGCAGGATAGATAGCTTCAAACTGCCTTCCCACAAAATACCTACAAAGGGGAAAAGTAACTTTAAAGTGGAGAAGCCTGATAGGTAGTACCTTAAGCAAGTGCTAAAAATGAGCATCACCAGAAATGGGGCAAACTGAAATTGTTCATTACCTCATAGGACACAATAAGGAAACAGAATTGCTTTTGCAACACCCCTGCTAAAAAAAGCGAAACTGGAATCTATTCACGGAGAAACACATAAATCCAAATTTAGGGACATTTGACATAATAACTGGCTTATAACCTACAAAAGTGCCAAGGGTAACAAAGGTCAAGGAAAGCTTGATGGACTGTTTCATAGTGAAAGAAACTACAACCTAAAGCAACATATGATTTTGAAGTGGATCCTTAAAAAACGTTATGGGGACATCTGGTGAAACTTCAATGGGGTCTTAGGATTAGATAGGAGTAATATATCAGTATTAATTTCCTGATTTTGATGGTTGTATTGTGGCTATATAGGAGAATGCCTTCTTTTTGGAAATACAGAAGTACTGCAGGGTGACGGGGCATCATGACAGCAACTTACTCTCAAAGTGGAAAAATTTTATTTGCACAATATTTACAACCTTTCTGTAAGTTTGAGATTGTTCCAAAATTTTTTCTTTAGAAGGCAGAAAGCGGAAAACTAATAAATAGATTCTTATTATTCTTAAAGAACTGATAAAGGAATTCAATGAGATATGTAACTCTAAAAAACAATTTTAATTATGATGAATTCTGTTCAATTCCTGTGTCCACTGTGCACATACATGTTCTTCAAAATTGTTTAGTTTTGTGTCATTAATTCACCCAGAAATTCTTCTCACATGACTTTCAGAATCTTAAACACACACACACACACACACACTCTTCCTATTAGGATAGTGACGTGTTCACAGGTGCTGTTTAATAGAGAGGAGCTATGTGAGTTCTATTTTTTATCAAACAAAAATATAAGTATTACTATAAAAATAACTTCTCCCCCTTGTGGCAAAAACTGAAAATACATTCTACTGAAGAATTCTAATATAGAAGCACTAGTATTACTCCTTATAAAGTATTTTCACACAATTTCATGTGAATCCCCTAAACAGGGTACAGCATTTGCAAACAATATACTTAGAGGTAGTTTCACCGTTCTGTTTAGTTCAGCATTGTTCAGATTCTATTTGGATAATATTCTCTATACCAAAAAAGCTGCAGGTTTGACAGAATGTCACAACAAGATGCCAGAGTTCAAAGAAACCAAATTTACTCACAGTATAAAGATTAAAATAATAGACAGGTAAAAAGGGATGACCCCATTCAAAGGCACTATTAATGATTACAGGGGCATCAAGAAGGCTTCCTACCTCTCAAAGTTTAATCTAAAAAATCTGAAAGTCCACCATTGGAGATTAATTCCTTGGAGCTGGTTCCATCCAGTCTTCAGACTTAGTTTATTAATATGAAGATACTCTGGAAGAAAGACATTTTCCTTCATTTAAGACTGCCAATGTTGAAAACAAAAGGAAGTCACTCATCTGAGCCATAAATTAAACTTAATATACTTATTCCACATTCTTACTCCTATTCTTAAAGGTACCCCTATTCTTAACCCTCCATACTTCTTCCTATTAAATCACCAGTCACTGATAATTCTATATTTTATTGACCTTCCAGTGATTATAAAGTAATTTAAGTGGTTTTTGAAAGTAAACTTAATTCCAGTTTCAGACTTTAAAAGTGGCTCAGCTAGATACTGTCTCTTCAACACAGTAATATAAATATTAGTAATCTTGGCTAAAATGAATTATTGACAATTTTAATACATGTTGCACAGTACATATTAATATAGAAAAATACATGTTATCAGCAGCATAATGTTGACCATGTTCTAATCCATTCCACCTGCTCAAATATTAGTGCAAATAATTATATATTTGTAATGCACCACTGCTGTCTAGAGCAAATTTATGTCTTCTGAATAAATGACTTTTCTCTGAGGCTGTTTGCTGTATGGAGTATGATTGTGATATATTCATATTTAAATTGGCTTTGTATGGTGAAGCAGACTGCAAACTTCTAAACCACTTAGAAAATGAGCTAGTATAGTTAATCACTTGTCCCTCCCTTCAAAAGTATTATTAGTCACAAGAACTGAAGTTTAGTGTTACCTCCCAAGTAACGATGTTAAAGTATACAGGGCCTAGTTTTAAAATATCAATCTTGTTAAGCCCAGGGTTATCAATCTAGCTGCTCCAAATCACCAATTAAAATTCTTGCTCTCTAATGTGTCAAGTTTCTCTCCTATATACATTTGAGGGTTGTTTCTCTCCTAAATTTGGAAAGAGAAAGACTGATCAGTGGTAAGAATAAAAGTTAAGAAGCTAAGGCAATTTTTAAAAGATTAAATATGCAATTTTTAATTAAATGAAAATGATACCTATTGCTAAACACTGAGTATACTTTTCTGTTTTTCATTCCAGCATTAGCCATTTAAAAACTACCAATGCACTAAATAATCAACAGAATTGGCAAACTTATGACATTAAAATGGTCTGTTTTTGAAGGTAGAAATACTGATTTCCTTATATCTTTCAAGGTAGAGTTTTCATTCTCTCCCATGTTACAAAATACCTGGATTCTTTCTGTTGCAAAAATTATTACTGAGAAACAGTATTATGATTATGCAAAATAACACTCACTAAAGAACTTTTTGATGGAAAGATTTCTATTAAGTACAAACTTAACATTCAATTAAAATTTCATGACCACTTATAAAAGTTTAAAAACCAAATTTTAAAAGTAAGATCATACTGGACACATTTTTTAAAAGTCCAATAGTAAATTAGATATTAGCCTTGGCTATCAACTTCATAATCTAAACACTACAAAGAGAACCAAAGAGAAGACATTAGATTAAGCAAAACTAATGAGCCTATCAAACTCAAGGACCTGTTTAATGTTACATAAGGAGAACAGCGTACAGAACATGATGAGTGAGAAAGATTTAGGTTTCAATCTGAGTCTTTTACTTAGCTGTAGACCTTGAGCAGATCTACTTAAACTTTTTGTGCGCTGGGTATCTCCATCTGTCAAATGCAGATAATAGTACTCTACTCCTAGGGCTGCTTTGAAATCAAGTGAGATAAAGTATGCAAAGGACTTAGCACAGTGCATGGGACTTAAGTCAATAAATGTAGCTGTAATTATCTTTATTATGCATCAAAAAATTTTAAATGCCTTTTTCACTTTATGTAGAATTATTTATAGTAACAATATGGACTGTTCTTTTCCTCCAAAGTACACAATGTATTTCAGGACATACTTTCTCAAGCAGAAAGAAATACTACAGGAACTGAATATAGTTAAACTAATTGGATGAAAGCACAGAAGGCGTCATATGTCAAATTCTCCATAACAAATCAGGAGAAATCACTATGCTTCTAGAAAACATTTCACATTTCTGAGTCAAGGGGCAATATATGGGTAATACATAAAACATTTTTGCATTAAAAAAAAAAAGTTAAACTCCCATAAGTGAGTTTTTAAAGTCACTAACAAATTATGTACCAGATGAACCTTGCTTACTTTCACATGTGGTCAAACATGTCTTAAGGGGTTTTGTGGCATTTCAGGAACAAAAATCTCTTTATCTAGATACATGTAAACATTCACCATCACTGATGAGGAAAAGGCATTTTAAGAAAGCAGTAAGTTCTCCACTTCGAATCCATCTACTGGATGATAATTAAATTATTTTACTGCAAGCCAGATATTCAGAGAGTGAAATATTTAAAGTCAAAGGGGAAAGTGGATGTCTAAAATATATAATAAATCAACCTACCTAGAAGCTCTTTTTAAAACAAGAAAGTAGCTGCTAGGGATTGCAACCATGGTGATACTCAAAGTGAGGCTAATAACTGTCTTGGAATAGTCAGATAGTCAACTGTCTAAAGATGCATCCCAGTCATTATTTAATAATTCTTCATAAGAACTATTCATTTATTTTGGTTAACTGTCATTTTCAATATCATTACTTACAGAAGTTAGACTTCCTTCTTAAACTTGTGTTCTGTATTTCACTTTCTGTACCATTTTGTGAAAACACAATACACTCAAGTTTTTTGAGTGTTTCTGCATTTTCTAAAAATGCAGTGTTTCAGAGCACATTTTCAACTTCAAAACATTATCTAAATATTGCATGTGAGCTCATGTGGGAACTATGGAAAATTGTAGATTCTCTTTATTCAAATGTTGACTAAAGTTATTAATATACAAAGTTCCAATTTCACTACCTAAAATTTTACCATGTGCATATGAAAAACATTTTACTTACTGATCATCTCTTTTGAGCCATATATTTTGGGCAAAATTGTGTAGTGTCCAGTAATATGAAAAATACTTAAAAAAAATCAAATACAAAGAATGCATATTGCTTTATACAACAATTTTTTTGTCCTTAGAGAAAGACAATCTGTTCCTAATTTTGGTTATATAGTCAGTATTTTTCTGTTAAAAAGGTAAGTGAGAAGACCTATGCTATGACAAATAAAAATCATCTTAAAAATATAAATATAAATAATTTATAAAATTCAGTATGGACGTCCTTAAAAATGTAAAAATGGAGTGAAATAAAAAAAAAACAATTGCAGGGAATTTGTTTATTGAGCATTAATGTTAACACTTCTAAATTAAGTATTCACTTAGGAGTTTTCTTTGTTATTGTCCTGTCAATGGACATAATGGAAAATATTGCACAGAATTCAAACATGGAAATAATAATTAACAAAATATCTAAGCAACAAGTATATGCTTTACATTTTAAAAATTAATCCAAACAAAATAATTGAAGCTCTTCTCTGATTTGGAAGTCTTAAAATGTTCTCTCACATTTTATTTGATTTTTTTCCCTTTTTTTTTTTTTTTTACAAATTGACACTGTGTACAAAGAGTTCAAGTCGCCAATAAAACTACTGCTTTAAAATTGTTGGCTTTAAGTAACAGAGGTATAATTTGAATTCACATCAGAGCTTTCTAAAATGGCAATAGTACAAGCATATGACTTTCTCTAGCATCCAAAACCTGTTCTGGCTCTCCTTTGGCTAAGGAATAGAAAACTAGACAGCCTTCTAAAGCTGCCACAATTTCCTAAAATGCTTTGATAAAAGTTGGCATACTTCATTTCTCTTGCTTACCTTGATAACACTGGGCTAAACAGAAAATGAAGAAAATCCAGTCAATAGTAACTTAAATAGTAGCTAGTTCTGGACCTGGAAGTTTTGGTAAAGTTGATGAACGCATTCTTAAAAGTAGTTTTCCAAAATTAGGCCAAAAAGTCTACATGTATAAAGGGGAAAAAAGCCAAGAATGAGTTGAACATTAAAGTTTATCTGTTCCTGGAAGGCTATGAACACAACAGAAGCTGAAACACTACATATAGCTAAGAACATATTCTCGCAGAGCAAGTTTATAGTTCTTAGAGTATAGGCCTTTCTAAATTTCCAACTGATGTTTAAAATTTTATAAGTGATTTATTATGTCACCATATTAAGCCAATTCAATTAACTATATTCAGCAGGAATCGCTTCAGAAATGCCTTGAAAAAGGCAATGACAGAAACTATAGATTTAAAAAGCAACTATTACTTACAAAACTCATCTCAAGACTTAGAATATATCGTGCTATCAACTTCCAATTCCTCTGAAAATAGATTTCCTGCATGTTTAGCCATCCCATCTTATTACAGTTTAGCACAAGGGTAGAAATCTTAAAGCACTGCGTTGTTGCTAAACATTGTCAATACTTCTCATATGCACCATTTAGACTATACTTCACTTTTTTACTTCCCTTATAACAGTAAAATAACGAATAAATATGGTCCTTTAAAGGCCCTTCACCTTATCTTAAGTGATATATAAAATAAGGTAGTTTTATTAATTTCTTGTTAGCATTGGCTTAAAATCTGTTTACCAAATAAGAAATTGTAAACTTTCTTAAGTTTTCTTTACCCAGAAAGCAGATGTACTCTGATCCACCACTAATAGCTACATAAAACATTTCATCATTTTAGTTTTGTTTATAACATTTTTCTTGGAATAGTAGTATTGTTGTACCTCAGAAAAAATTCAATCAACTACAGAAATTATGCCCAATTGTTAACCTTCTGAAAGAGGTAAAAAGTTCTTCAGGAAAACCTAAAATAACTTGGTTAACAATTACCAGTGCTGAAAAGGTCATTAAAAATGATAAATAATAAATGCAGTTTTGCTGTATTTTACCCATTATTAGTGCAAAATAGGATGCTGAAATTTTTCAGTGGAATATATTAAAGACATACTGGAACACTGGTAAGGATCTCATTTGCCGTCTAACACCAACATTTTCCAGGATTAAGACAATAACATGTAGTTTAACAGAATCTGAAATTTGTAAGTTCAAAAAGGGAATTAAAATTCAACTTAAGGGAAAAAAGCAAAATATGGTTAGTATTGTCCATATTTCAAATAAAATCTCAAGGGCAAGTATGGCTGCTGTTTTTCCAAACAGTCATTTTTCCATAAAATGTTGGTTGTGTCATAAGAAACCTCCTGTGCTTTCTATCAACAAAGGCCTGCTGAAGTACAACACATTTCCCTTTAAATTCAACCTCAGCTGAAATGTCGAGCAAGGCGGGCAGATCTATAGTCAGCACGAAGTTGTACGAAGGAGTGAAGAATGTTCTTGTCCAGATTAGCAAGTTGTTCTCCTGAGCAGACTTGCTTTAAATTATCTGGGGCAACTACCAGAAGATTGCAAAGTGCATGCAGAGTATCAAAAAGCTGTAATACCAGTGGAATCTGAATTGAGATAAGAGAGGGAAACAAATAACATTGAAACAAAATAATTTCTAGTTTTACAATCAGTTTGTAAATTCTTCTCACTTATATACTGTTAGTCAGGACTTACTAATGTTAGACAGTTCAATATATTAGAATTTTTAAAAGCTCCAGAAGTGTTAAAACTCAAAATACTTCAGATGTTACGTGAACATGCTATAAGCTTTTTGAAAAGATTCATATTACACCAATAATCTTCAATAGTAATAATCATTTATACTTTTGTGGACTAGAACTATTTATCATTAATTTAGCAGTTTTCTTAAATAATTTAAACCTTAAGGGAAACTAATTTCAGAGAGATATACAAGAAGAAAGAACCTATTTTCCTAGTATGTGATATATACAACATTAGTTATGGATGTTAATAAGGTCATTTTGACCATGGAACTGAAATATGGGCTTGTCTAAGATAAAGTTCACAGCAAAATCATGTTAATACTGAAAATATGATTGGAACAACACATTTTCAGTTAGGAAACGTTAGAGCTGTCTCACTACAATGATTACAAAAGTTATAAACTTTTTACTAATGATTATAATTCATACACATTTTTAATGATCTGACTTATGTTCTTGAGCCTATTTACAAGTATGATATTTGTGAATACATACCTTGAAGTCTTTGGCACACTTCCTATATTCAGCTACATCACAAATTGCTAACATGCCACCCATACAACTATAGGAATATTGTTGAAGATGCTCATAAATAAGTCGATGAAAACGTACTCCAAGTTCCATCAAAACTGTGTCCACATTCTTCCCATCCATGGAATTTTTAATCTTCTCCACTTGTTTTCTTACATAAGCACAGACTTTAACACAGGCCTGTAAAATTTTTTCTATACTTATTACATAGAAATGTGTATCAACTTAGCTAAGGAGAAAATACATATAGTTTCTCATTTAATTTCTAAGTGTAAAAGAAAAAAATTTGGAGCATAGTAAGACACATCAAAGAAAATGTTAACAGAAGTATTAAAGCAAATATTCTTACTAGCATATTGAATCATTTTACTCACATTAGTATACTGAATCAAAACATTGTTTTCATCTTCTGGCTTAAAATCTGTTTTCTTTTGTTCTGCAGCCAAGATATGCTTCATTTGTCCAATCATGCAATTTAATGTCCTACAGAATTGAGAATACCACATATTTGATTGCCTTAATTTACTTTATATTTACTTTTATTTATATTATTTATACTAAATTAAATTTAAATTGTTTAATTTCATGGCATCATAAAACTGTTTTACTATTGTTTTACTTTAGATTTTAAATGAAGTAAATTCTGAGGTACTTCTTTTAAAGGTCTTGATATCAAAGAGCTCTTAGTTTTATCAGCTTCCTGCTCAAAATGCAGGGCAAAGATTAATTTGCCCATTATTTTATTTGAGGAAATCTTAAAGATCTTAGAAGCCTGTCACTAATTTATTTCCTTAACAACTATATTTGGAGAACATTCAGGAAGAGGGTAAAATAAAGAGTTTAAGAAGAACGGCCAAAGTTTGGAAGAACATGAGTTTCACAGTCTAAGGACAAGCAGGAGGCTGAACACGTGGTACTGAAGACCCAGCTGAGAAATGGGAGCATGGGTTTGCAACAGCACCAACAATATGTGAGTTATGTGATACTCTCCAACAGCCATCAGCCATCCGGTTACGGGAATAAAAGAGTTTCCGCTGACCCAGAGTTTAGGGCCTGTGAGATAGTTATAGTTAAGGGAAATGAATTCTAGGATAATCTTGAGGGAGTAGTTAAAGATGGACCAAGCAATCTAAGCACAACAATGAATAAAATAAAGCTGGGAAAAGGATAATAGAGTGGCAGAAGACAAAGACACTAAGGGCTAGATTTCCTGCTCAGGTCAGAAAACAGGTATATGGAGTTGGAAGAAAAGGAGGTTGCAGGCACTGAATGTGATATTCAGGCGCAAGGCTTTTGTTACCAATGATATCAAGGTCTAACAGGAAACAGGAGTAGGTAGCGAAGGTGAAGATGATAAAGAAAATGAATGGGTCACACACTTGGAAGTGGGAATACACTAAAACAAGTTTAAAAGAAAAATGATAAGCCAGATGCCCAGATAAATGTAGGGGACTTACATAAATGACTGAGTGACAGTAGCAATAACAAAGGGAAGATGATGTGAGTTTCAAAGGCAAAGGGGTTCTGGCCTAATAGTACATGGACACTGGTCTGAAGATATCAGGAGGGATGCAGGTAAATGCTGACCTCACCTCTTGGCCCCACAGTACACAGGTAAAAGAGAATTAGAAGTTCGGACTCAAGAGACCACCACAGACCACTGTACCTTCAATAAGACAGCTAATGCAAAGACTGAGACTAAGACTTACATGAAATGATGAAAAGAAATTATCTATATATTGAGAAGACAACTAGGAAATACATATTTTCTATACTTTCAAAAATTTAATGTATCCAACCTCCCCACCTCCCAAATATGATTTTCAGGTATTCTGAGGCAAAGAAAGAATACACAATTTAATTAACAAGAGGTATTTAGCTTAGGGATTAAATACATACTTCTTGAAGTGATGATTATAAGGCACACGTTCAAATTATATTAAACAAAGTTCTGACTATGTATAATCTTATGTGGTCCTGACTAAAAAAGGGAGAAACCAGTTTTTCAGATTCTTCTAAGTTTATAAATCTTCAATAAGCCCAGTCTCAGTAATTAATTCTATAACTTTCTTATTTTTTCCAGTTTGATTCTTCAATTTTATTTTTCTTTCTCATATTATCACATACTCTATGGTAGTTCTTAATTTTAGCAAGAAAATAACTGGGAGGTGAGTTGCAAGTTTGTTACTATGTGTAATGTAAAAATTATTTACTTTTTCAGAATTTAGAATGGATTCCAGGTTATCCTTACAACAGCTCTGTAACTAACTTGCATTTGAATATGCTTTCTTGAATAGAAAAGAGAATTACATAAATAAAAAAGGTATGTCCAAAATCTAGTAGCATGGGCTTTGTAATTTGAGTCTCAACTCCACCATTATTAACTGTGTGATCTTGAGGAAACTATCTCATTTCTTTAAGCCTCCATTTCCTCATCTGTAACATGGAAATAGTATTTACTACTTAATAAATGAAATAATACAGGTAAAGATCCTGTATGTACAGACACATAGCAAATGCTTAATAAATAGTAACTATTATCATCATCAATAAATAGATGCCTAGCCTACCATCATCTCAAAAGATGGAGACCCAATGCCCTACATTATAAACAGGTAATTAACTACACTGAACATTACAAAAAATTTTTTAAGTTATTTTTAGAAAATTAGTCTATTTTTTAAAGCATTTCAGATAAAAGACTGACAATTCTAAGTGAAAATAAAGTCCTCCATGTTACATACCATTTTTAAGGAGTTTGGGGGAGAAGAGAGAGAGAGAGAGAGAATGAACAAATCTGTGTGTGTGTGTGTGTGTGTGTGTATGTGTGTAGGGGGCATTTACAAAAAAAGATTTTAAATGGAATCTGGTTTAAACATAAATCTAAACATACTGATTTCTGAAAGTAATAAACCTGGGATCCAATAAAAATAATACTCTAGTAAGGATGAAAGCAGTATGTAAAAATAAAATTGAGCCTTATAGCAGGATGGTGGAATTAAAATACTTTTTTCTTCTCTGAAAATTATTTTCATGTTGCTATAATGGTGTTTCTACAATTTAAAAAAATGCAAGAGAAATAGTAAAACTAACAACTTGCCTATCAATGCCAGTATCCAATTTCATCTCCATTTGCTCAATTATTTCTTTTTTCTTCTGAAGGCATTCAGATAACTTAGGAGAAGAGCTATTGAGTGTTTAAAGGGGAAAAAAAAAATCACGTCAGTCATCTTAGAATTCTAAAAGTTTTTCATATGCATATGTGTATTCTCATATATACATACACACAGATTAATTTGCTCACAAATCCAAGAAGCACATAAATAGTAAAGTAACTATTTAGTATTTACTATGCCCAATTCATTACACTAGTCATGCTAGGAAAAATAAACCAGTTAAAAGAGAAGGAAGAGGAAGATTTAGACTTACTACGTTCATCTCTGAGGAGATATCCCTTTAGAATATAAACATGTGATTTTGAAATTCTGGAATTACTTGGTTTCCTTTTTATTAAATGTAACTAAATTTCTGTATAATAGTAAGAAAACTCAGAGTCTTGAGAATGTAGTAAGTTACACTAATTAAAATTTGGAGACTAATACCCAATCCAGTTGTATTTAGCTTTCCTACATTAAAAAACAAAACAAAACAACCAAAAAAACCTGGTAGTCAAATATGCCTTCTGAATGTTACCTAAATGTCAAAAAATACCCAAAATATTAAGAAATATGCAACCCCAACAGGAATGTGAATTCTTTATGTGTGGCATTAGAGTTTATTTTAAAAAGTAAAATTCAAAATGTGATTCAGGGATCACTAGAGATCTTCATCTTTTAGACTGTTTCTAGACTAATAATTTCTTGGCATACCAATGTTTACAACAAAATGTCTAGAATTTTATCTTTTATGTGAATATTTTCCCTCTTAATAATAGTACTACACATACAATTTTATAAAGCATATTCACATAAACTACCTTATTTAATCCTCACATGCTTTAAAAGTTCACATAAATTGATAGGAAGATATAAACCAAACCTTACTTAATGCCTCATCAAAATCCATCCTACGATCTTATAAAATGTTTGTTGTACCTCTCTTTATTATAACAAGTGGGTAAAAGCTAGAGGTCCTCTTTCATATCAGATTTAGACTTCTGACACATTCAATCTTTTCAAATAAACCAAAATTAATACTATAGTAGGAAAAGAAAATAGGAAGGCAAGGAAGAAGGAAAAGGATTTTTTTTGGCTTTTTATTTCACATCCTCCTGTCCTGTTCGACATTTTAATGAACATGTATTACTTTAAAAATTTAACAAAAAGATATGTAAACTATAATAATCATTAAAATACCAATAAAAATCAGACAATTTGACAAACCTTATTAGCGGCATAAGGTGATCATTAAACTGCTTGTCAAAAAGATGAAAAATAGTATTGGCCTGGTGCACAACATCCAAAAAATAGAGATTTGCATTCCTAGAATCCGAAGAAGGAATTCCTAAAGTTGGAAGGCACGTATATGTTAGAATCATACTTGAAGAAATTCATCTTAGCAACAGAAAACAGAATGTGGTTTTATGTATGTAACATGAAAAAATTAACTGTTGTATCAATTATCTTTATAGACAAAGAGTAAAATTAAGCTTGCTAATAATTTAATAAAATTCATCCAAAGTTTTTACGCCCAATTTTCACCACCTACTCAAGTCTCAATAAACAAACAAACAAAAATCAATAAATGAATCACCTTGGACTATACCTTCTCCTTCCCTTTCCCACCTTCTTATGCCCAATGATTCACATAAGCCATGAATACACTTCTACTATTTTTTCTTATCACTAGGCCTTATTATCTCTGATAACAGTTAAAATAATTTTCTTATTAGCATCCTAGTTCAAATATCCCTATCTTTTATGTTATATATTGTTGCCATAATAATGTAAACTTAACATATTTCATTCACCACATTCTCCACTGTTTCCTCAAAAATATTCAAAGTCTCTTTACTGTTAACAGAATAAATTCCTGATTTTCAGCATTGTATTTAGGTCACTCTACATCCTGACCCCAAAACAGACAGCTGACCTCTCCAGAGTTCAGTTTCCTCTTTTTTTGTAAGAGATTAAACTCTAAGGTCCCTACCAACCAGACGTTTATGTTTCTAGCTAACATTAAAGGGCATGAAGGGCTAGAAAAAATAGTCACAGAAAACGAGAAAATAAAAGTTTAATACGTAGAGCTCTTCACAGGATGGTGATTTTTTCAAAGTTTTAAAAATGGAAAACAAAGGTGTTTTATTTTCCCACAAACGACAAAATCATCAATTGGTAAGAAAATTAAAGGCTCCAACACAAACTTACAAGAGAAAAAAATAAAGTCAATACACACGTAGAAAATACTAATCCTTGCTATATTAATTAAAGACATGAAAAGGCAACAGTTACGAATGTTTTTAACTACTAAATTACTAAAGTTTTTAAAGAATATTAAGTGATGTGCAGAAAAACTAGTACAATCACACATGCCAGTAGCAGTGTAAATCAGTGGGAAAACACCCTTCAGGGAAACAGTTTATACGTATAGAAATTTTCAAAATTTATAACACACTTTAATCTGATAATTCCACTTTCAGAATTTTATCCAAAGAAAATAATTCAAAATAAGAAAAACACTTTAAGCTCTACAATATTCACTGTAGCATTATTTATATCACTAAATTGCTGAAAAGATTCAAGATGTCTAATAATGGGGAATGGTGAACTCTCTAATATATAAGCATGACAGAATTTTATACAATCATTAGAAACAACAGCAGTAAGTACTAACTGAATAGCTGCATGGAAAACACTTACAAGTATACAGGACATTCTCATCCTACCAGAAAATTTCCTAAACCCTTCCAAATTGTGAATACTGCTATTAAAATGAAGAAGCTAAGCTTCCACACTAGCTAAAGAACAAATCCCTCATAACATATGGATTCAAATTCATGTTATTTTTTATCTTCTTCTTTAATCTTCACATCTTTGAGATGGATATTATTATCCCAGTACAAATGACCATAGTGGATTATTTGCAAATGACAAATGTTAAATACTTGATGTCAAGTATCTTCTGTAAGGCGGTGGGGAAGCAGGCTACAAACGCTTATCTACATCATGAGAGCAACTAGGTGAAAAAATGTGTCTAAGAATAAACCACAATGTTACTAAGTTATGGGTAAGTTTGCATCAATGTTAGAAAATGTATGGAATGATGTTACGTATAGTCAAACTTTTTGAGCATCTTCTATGTGCTTCCTAGGTGCTAGACTATAATGGCAATTAAGACAGGTAAGATTCCTACTTCCAAGAACCTACATGCTCTTCTCTCTACTTAAAACATTCTTTCTCCAAATATTCTGTTTATTCCTTCACTTCATTCAGCTCTCTCGTTCATGTCTCCTCAGAGGCCTTCTCTTACCATCCTTTCTTTTCTCTTTTTTATTGAGTTACAGTCAGTTTACAATGTTGTGTCAATTTCCAGTGTAGAGCACAATTTTTCAGTTATACGTGAACATACATACATTCACTGCCACATTCTTTTTCACTGTGAGCTACCACAAGATCTTGTATATATTTCCCTGTGCTATACAGTATAGTCTTGTTTATCTATTCTGCATATGCCTGTCAGCATCTACAAATTTCGAACTTCCAGTCTGTACTTTCCCACCCCCTCCCCCTGGCAACCACAAGTTTGTATTCTATGTCTATGAGTCTGTTTCTGTTTTGTATTTATGTTCATTTGTCTTTTTCTTTCTTTCTTTCTTTCTGATTCCACATATGAACAATCTCATATGGTATTTACTGTCCTTTCTAAAAAGCCCTCTCCCCCTGAATTCCCCATCCTACCTCCTATTACTATTCTCCATTCCTTACTTTTTTTTTTAAATTCATTGTCCTTACTAGTCATTTGTCTATCTTTTCCACAAGAATGTAAGTTCCGTGAGTTCAAGAATAGGCACTTAATAAGTATGTGCAGAAAAAATGAATTCTGGTGAGTGAGGACAACATTAACAGATGAAAGTTTCATTGTAACAAGTGCTGTGAAAAAAAATTAATTCAATGATGAAATAATGAGTAACTAGGCTTGGGAGAGAAGGGTTGCTTAAGTTAGGTCAACCAGCAAAAGTCTCTCTAAAAAGGTGGCACCTTAGTTAACTTTAAGATCAGAAGATTGAAAAGCCAGACATGGAAAGAGCTGAAGGAAAAGGACTGTGGGCGAGGGAAACACCAAGCGCAAAGAGCCTGATACGGTTAAAAGAATGAGGGCCAAAGTGGCTGGGGTAGTGACAGGAAATGCAATATGAGATGAGGATGAATACATAAGAGGATGCCAGATCAAAACCCATGCTTTTGTAAAGAGTTTGTTGTTGTTTTTCCCCAAAGAGTAACTGGAAGCCACGAAAGGGTCTTAAGTAAGAAAATTTAAGACCCTTAGATTTATAATATGACTGTTACATGGAGTCAGTTATCTGGAGAGGCAAGAGCGTACAAAGAGACCAGTCAGAAGTGGAAAGAGATGATGATGTTTAAATCAGGGTGGCATCAGCGGAGCTGGAAAAAAGTAGATGAATTTAAGCTAAGTTTGGAATACAGACAGGATGTGCTGATAGACTGGACATCAGGTTTGATAAAAAGATGAATTATGGCAACTCCTGGGTTTGGGACTTGAGCAAACAGTAAAGCCTTTTAAAGGGAAGAATGGGAGAGGAAGAGGTCTAGGTGGAAGATAAAGAATTTCATTTGGGATATATTAAAATTGAAATGCACACAGAACAGGTGAGAGGTCAAGGGGGCAAATGGATCAATGGGTCTGAAATTTAGGGAAGAAATCATTATTCTATGAATACCAGTAAACCCAAAAGACCAAAAGTGAAAGAAAAAAAATTTTATGAACCTATTCCTTTCCAAGTTTATTTTGAAAGATTTTTCTTTTTAAATCTTACATGACTCAATTGCCTCAACCAGAATTGCCATCAGATTCATTTCTGCCACCTTGACATTTCATAACTTACAGCATTGTACACTACATTCTGCCATACACTGTAGTGACTTAGTAGCTTATCCTGCCCTGTTCAATGTAAGCAATATGAGAACTGTGTCTTTGTTTAGCTTTCAGTATCTGACAAATCCTTGCATTACAGAAGCTCAAAAAGCATTTCACTGCACTGAACTGATTTTTGACACATCAAGTTGAATATATATAAAACATTATGCACACAGTTTAACCAAATAGGATCAAAGGAATTTAACACGAAGTGTAACACAAACAAATATACTCACCAGCAAGTCCTGTTTCCAAGGCATAATCAATATGCTCAATACATAAAAATTCCACAAGAATGGTAAAAATTCTAAAGGCATTCCTTGGTAAATCGGAAGGATCAGAGAGCTTTAAAAACAAAAAACTTCAGTTTACCATTAAAAAAAAGTCACCTTTTTTTTTTTAAGCAGTCAACTTTGTATAAGACATAATCAGAATTCAGCTATCAAAATAATAACTTAAACCTCTTCCGCGCCACTCCAAATGCCTTTATCATATACATATGTTACAATGCTCCGTATTTGTCTACACCTCTCCTGGCTTAGACTGAATCAATGTTTTTCTGACCTGGAATGCAATCCATTAGTGGACTTTGACTAGAAAAAAAGAGAGAAGAGAGAACCAATAGAAAATAAAGTCTAATGTACACATTAAAACCAATGTAGTCTCCCTGAAATACATAAAACATTACACACACACACATATTCGTATAATAAATGCACACTCGACTGCCATGTAAAGTGCATTTCTTATAGTGGGTCAGGGTCAAAGAAGTTTGAGAGCCACCAACTGAACAAAGGCTATTCTAGCAAAACTTAAAACAAAAAAGATCCTTTATTTATTGGAGGGTGGGGATGGGGAAATCAATAATGGATGCACTAAAACATATAACAGGCTCAAATCCCACCTTCATCACTTCTTGGCTGAGTGAACCCTTGAGATGTTATATAACCCCACCAACCCTCAATTTATTCATCTGCAAGGTAGGAATAATATTAATAGTATTTACATCCTAGCCTTGAGGTGAGCATAAAATATGGAAATGCATCTAAAGCATTTTTAGCATGGTGTTTGAGACATAATAGGTTCACAGCAATAAATGTTCATTTTGATGTTAATGTTGCTGTTGCTGATTAATTACTCAGTAAAAGAATCATTAATAGTTATGCTGAGAAAAATAAATCTCTCTTAAAAAGTTAGAAAATCACTCCTCAACTTCTTATATCTGCTTCCTATATTATTTATCAATTGATTGTTGACTATTTGTAGTCTCTATTCATGCACTCTCTCAGAGTAAAGTTATTTGATATACACAGCTGCGGGTTGAAGTGTATAACCCACTTCAAATCCCCTAAATCTTCACTAATTATAAATACTAATTTGGTTTTATTCAATTCCCTTCCTGGTCTTCTTAATACCACCCGAACCTTTACTCTTCATCAGTCTCTCTACCACAACCCTCACACCCCTTCTTTTGCTCACTGATGCTTAACAGATGCCCTTAACAAGCCACAAAGAATAAATTTAATTTTTCACATTCCTCGTCTTTACATCCAAACATGAATGCATAATTGATAAAAAAGGTAGACGAAAAATTGGTAAGGATACAGAAGACACAAACATCAATTTCAATCAACTGGGCCTAACTGACGTTTATAGAATACATGATCCAATAACATCAGGATATACATTCTCTTAAAGTACTCATAAAACATTCACCAAGATGGATCGTATTTGAGCTAAAAAACAAGTCTCAAAAAATTTTAAATGGATTCACATCATACAAAGTATGTTCTCCGATCATAAGAGAATCAAATTTGAATCAATAACAGAAAGATATCTAAAAAATCCCCTAATACCTGAAAATGAAATAACACACTTCTAAACCACTCTTGGGCCAAAAGAAATCAAAAAGGAAATTTAAAGGATTCTGAACTGAATAAAAATAAACACAGCAAATTAAAATTTGTGGTATGCAGCTAAAGCAGTACTTTAAAGGGAAATTTGTAAGACTAAATGCCTATATTAGAAAATAAGAAAGGTCTCTAATCAATGACCTCAGCTTCCACCTTAGAAAAACTAGAAAAAGAGGGGTAAATTAAACTCAAATAAGCAGAAGAAAAAGAAGTAATAAAGAGTAGAAATCAATGAAATACAAACAGAAAAACAGAAAAATCAATAATACCAAAAGCCAATTTTCTGAGAAAGTCAATAAAACCGATAAACTTCTAGCCAGAATAACCAAAAAAAGATACAAATTATCAATATCAAGAATGAATAGGTGATATCACTATAGATTGCATAGATATTAAAAGGATAAGGCAATACCATGAACAATTTAATCCCAATAAATTCAACAATTCTTAAAAGACACAAACCACCAAAGCTCACTTAAAAAGAAACAGATAAATAGCTCTGTATCTACTAAAGAAGTTGAATCTGTACTTAAAAACTCTCACCAAAAAAAACTGCAGGCCCAAATGACTTCACTGGTGAATTCTATCAAACATTTAAGGAAGATATAATACCAATTTTACACAAACTCTTCCAGAAAATTGAAGAGGAAGGAATACTTTCCAACTCATTCTATGAGGCCAACATTACCCTGATACAGAAACTACACTAAGACATTAAAAGGAAAAGAAAAAATATGTATAAGTCAATATCCCTCAGGAACACAACCACAAAAATCCTTAACAAAGTTTAGCAAACCTAATCCAACAATATACAAATAGTAGATGAAAAGATGCTCAACATCACAAATCATCAGAGAAACACAAATCAAAACCATAATGAGATTATCACCTCATACCTCATACAGAATGTCTATCATTAAAAAGTCTACAAACAACAAATGTTGGAAAGGATGTGGAGAAAAGGGAACCCTACTACAATGTTAGTAGGTATGTAAATTGGTACAGTCATTATAGAAAACAGTATGTGGGTTCCTGAAAAAACTAAAAAGAGAAGTACCGTATGATCCAGCAGTTCTACTCCTGGGTATATATCCAAAAACAAAAACACTAATTCGAAAAGATACATGCACCCCAATATTCATAACAGCCTTATTTATAATTGCCAAGATTTGGAAGCAAACTAAGTGTCCTTCAACAGATGAATGGATAAAGAAGATGTGGTATATATATATTTGCCTGAGAAGACAGATCCAAAAAATTATTGCTATAGATGTGTGTGGGTGTGGGTGTGTGTGTGCACAATGGAATACTACCCAGCCATAAAAAAAGAATGAAAATTTGTCATCTGCAGCAACATGGATGAACTTGGAGGGATTATGCTTAGTGAAATAAATAAGACAGACACTTATACATGGAATCTGAAAAAATACAATAAACTAATGAATATAACAAAAAAGAAGCAGAATCACAGATACAGAAAACTGGTGGTTACAGGGCTGGGGAGCAATATAGGGGTGAGCGAGTGGGAGGTACAAACTACTAGGTGTAAAACAGGCTCAGGTATGTACTGTACAACATGTGGAATATATCCAATATTTTGTAATAACTGTAAATGGAAAGTCTTTTTAAAATTGAATAAATTACTTTTAAAATAAAAAAAAAAGAAAACTGGAAACAGAAAGAAAGAAAATATAAGAAGAAATCTTTGTGACATTAGGTTAGGCAAAGATTCTTTAAATATGATACCAAAAATATCACCTGTAACAGAAAAGTGTTAAATTAGGTATCATCAATATTAAGAATTTCTATTCTCTGAAATACTCTTTAGATATGGAAAAGACAAGTCACAAACTGAAAGAAAATGTTTGCAAATCACTTATCTGATAAATGAATTTTAAATAGATACAGAACTATGAAAAAATGAGAAAACAGACAACTCAATTTTTAAAAATGCACACAAAATACACCAAATAATATATACATGGATGGCAAATAAACACATGAAAAGATGCTCATCACTAGTCATTGGGAAAATGCAAACTAAAACCATAATAAGGTATCATTACATACCCTATCAGACTGTCTAAAATTAAAAAGACTGATTATATCAAATGTTGGAAATCATGTGGAACAAATGGAACTCTCTCACACAATGCTGGTGGGAATGTTAAATGAAACCACAACTTTGGAAAACAGTTTGGCAGTTTCTTAAAAAGAATTACCATACGACATCGTATCGTTACTCAGCATATACCCTGGAGAAATTAAAACATATGTCTGTTTCATGAATTTTCACAGCAACTTCATTTGTACTAGTCAAACACTGGAGCCAATCTAAACTGCCATCAATAGGTAAGTTTGATATGCTCAACTTTGAAACTTATATTAAAATATACTTCTAAATAATTTTAAAATAATCCTGTTCCCTAAAACAAAAATCCTATTTTTTAACTAGAATAAATAGCTATTTCTAACCAGAGAGCAGAGTTATACCTTAGTGTAAACAAGGCAAAAATTAAAATATACAACCATATAGAAATTAAATAAATTTACAATTACTCTTACCCTATGACATCTTTCAAAGGCTTGTTTGGTTTCTTGTAAAAGATTAACCACCACTTCTTGGGATAGGAAAGTCTCCCCATGAGTATCGATACTTGGCCCCAGTGGTAAATTGGTACGTTGTCTAATTCTCTCTTTTAAATCTTGAATACTAGTGCATCATACCAACAAATGAAAAAAGAACACTTTACTATACATAGATTTCAATTTCAAGTACTCTCAAACTTAGTATACATGAACTAAGGAAAAAAAAAAAGAAAGAAAAATGGACCAATAGCCAGGAGATCTAAAAATTCTAATTTCAATAAGTAGTTCTGTAAAGTGAAGCAAGCATTCTCTAAACAGAAGACTTTCATTGGAAAAAAATGAGTAGATTTGGAGTTACGATCTCTAAAGTCTCTTTCAGCTCTACAATTCTGACTCAACAGCCAAAACGCCTTGTTTGGTTTCCTTAGGAAGTGGGCTTTTCCAAATAAGTTAATATTCCAAATAACTAAATGGTCCTCATTAAAACAATGTAAAATTTTAAGCCTTTGTAAATATACTAACCATTTAAATATACTGCACATTTCCTCATTATTATTAACAAGATATATTCTATATAATTTAGCTTTTCTCAATGACTGAGGGTCATTAAGGACATTTATTATCTTTAGGTATCTTTAGGCTCAATCTTTTTGTTTCTGGAAATATATAGCTCCAGAGTGTGAACTGATTTTTTAAAAAATTATGACTGTTCTCTAGTTCTTCTCCTTCTTTACCTGCTACTGCCTTTCAAATTTCACTTCTCATTCCTAATTATAATGTATCTACGATCATTATTTAGTATACAAAAAACTGGGAAACAAGAAACTGATCTGGGTATACATGTATGTGAACTGTCAACTCTGATTTTATGGCGCCACAGAAGTCATTCTGCTTCATCCTAGAATCTACCAAGTTCCAGATAGCTGAGTTCTGGATAACCAAGCTGTCACCAACTCTTACAGCAAATTATTTTATTCTAGTATGTGAGTAAATGTAGGTTTTAATGTATTAATTAAATAATTGTATGCCTAAGCCATTAAAAAGCTCAGGGTACCAAAACTGGGAACTGTCTATTTGCTGGTTTGTTTTTTTTTTACACCACACCTGCAACAGCAGCAAGAAAATGATGTACTTCCTAGTTAATAATTTGGAATAATTTACTCAGTCTGAAAGAAAGAAGGGAAGGTAGGAAAGGGAGGGAGAGAGGAGGGGAGGGGGGAGACGAAGGGGAAGGAAGGAACGATCTATAGAACCCTTTATGGTGCTGGTATTCTGCTTTACATTTTAATCATGTTATGTTAGATCATTTCAAGATTTGGCTCAAGATACAGGATTTGATGAACAGTGTAAACAAATTGAATTAAAAAAATTCTTCATAGAAAATTCTAATGACTATCAATATTTCACAAGACTGTCCAAACATAATAAAGTTTTAAATATCTTTAGTTTTAACTATAACATTTAAGAAAAACACTTACCCTCCTGTGCCAATGGATCTCTTTTGATGGTTTTTTGAATCATAATAGCGCTGTAGGATCATAGCACTTCTGCTTTTCAAATATCCAGTCTCCACCTCAATGTAGTTCTCCAAATAGGAAATGAAAATGGACTTGATAAGCTTAGACAAGAAAGTCTGTTTATCAGTACCTAAGTTAAATTCCATCAACTTGCTGGAAAGATTTGTGGTTCTTTTCATGGGAAAGGAGGAAAAAAAGATTAATGTATACTTTAGGTATAGTAACAATGTTAAGGAATAATTACTTTTACAATGTGACTTTTTAATAACTTATGTTAAACCACTATTTTTTAAACCTTGGGAAGTTACCTAGGATGCAGAAATTAGCTGTACAGGGTGATATATATTAACTAGATTGGATATTACAAACCACATTATGGTTTTGAAAACTGCCATAAACTCCTAGAGATGACTTAGGAAACTGAGGCAACCAACTAGTCTAGAAATGGCAACAGTGGCAGAACAGCTTCACGTATGCCATTCATGACATGGAATCCAAGTCAAAAATACTGAGAAGTATACATAGACTTTCCTCCAGTTTTCTGTTTCTTATTGTTGAAGACAGGCTCACAATAGTGCTGTTGCTGAGATGGACTTACTGATTACAGTTACTTTTGAAAACCTTCCCCTCAAAATGATGACACTGAAGAGCAGTTGCAACAGAGTTAGAAAAACACTCCATATGAAGCTTCTGTGAGGCATAACACTGCAATTTACAGAAGCACTGGACAAATTCTCACATCAGACTTAACTCTGAAATTGTCATTTTTAAGAATTTGTCATTCCTTTTTCAATTTCTAAAGTTTTAACCGCAAATAAATGCAATTATACTCGTTCTTAAAGAAAAAAATTAAATAGTGAATTAGCTTACAATTAAAATCAGAAAAAAAAATTCCTGAGTGTCAGTTTAAACAAGGTTTTATGTTTCATTAAAGTACATTAATATAAAGCACAATATTCAATTTCTTAAGTTAACAGATTAAGAATGCCGGTCGTATACAATACTATACAGCCACGTATTTAATGCTAAAAGGTATATTGCTCTCTGACAAACTAATTCAAAAACACCTGAATACTCTGATTTTCTATTTGAAAAAAAAAAGAAAATGTTATTTTCTACTGAAAATGTACCTTGTATATAAATCATAGAGATTTTTGAGATACTGCTCTGCATCGGACTTTCTACATTCTTCTAACTGGTCTTTCACAAAGCTCTGAAATAAAAAATCAACATTCTGTCAATTGAGTAAATATTAAATTATATAGTCAATATTTTTTTTACTAGAATTATTCCACATTCTTTAACTATTCTGACTTAAAATCCAATGGAAAAGGTAATACACAGAAAATAGATCAATATCAACTTATCAAACTGTACATCTTAAAAAGATAATTTTATTACACAGAAAGGATACTTCAAGAAACTGACTTAAAACAAACTTTTTAAAAAGCCACCATCTCTCTCTAACTTTCACTGTTAATTGTGGCCATTTGGTGTACTGAGAATTTGTGTTTGTACTGTAAAAACGAATTCATACTACTTATGGTCACCTGGAATATTCTAAATTCTTATTATTGATGGTATCTTACATTAGACTATCGTATACTCTGCTAGTAGAAAATAAAAATCTGTGGATTCACACAAGAGAGAAAAAGAAAACAGACCAACATAAAAAAATAAGAAAATGTTTTTAATTTTTACTGTTTCTCATATTTACTTGTACATTCACATAAGTGTTGGCAATAAGCATTAAGAATTTCAAAGTATCTTTTCTTTCAACACATAAGTGTTGGCAATAAGCATTAAGAATTTCAAAATATCTTATCTATCTATCATGGCCTATCCTGCCTCATGAAGAACACTGGAAAAAAAGAAAAAGAATCCCAAAACAAAACCTGAGACTACACTGATATAGCCAATTCCTTAAAGTAGCATTTCCCAAACTGTAGTCTGGGTAACACTGGCATCCCTTGAGACATTAACAGGCATTATTACTCTAAAGTTGGGAAACGCTGTACATCACACCTCCACTTCTAGAGAGTCATAATACATATTAGTATCTGTAAAGCCTATTAAACTTCATGGGCTGTTTTAAAAGCAAACATTTATTTAATGTTGCTCCATTGACCAGTAAACAAACTTTAGGAAATGTTGACTTAAAGCACAGAGCTATGGAAGTCAAGGTTGTAACTGGAATTCCAGTGTTTTTTCATTTCAGGCTAGCACCATATTATAAAAAAATTCTACAGATTAAGCTTGCAACTTGTGTTCAATTTCACAAATGCTATCTATTTGTCAAGGTGAGAATGCAATAAAAATCAAATTCTGAGGCTACCCTACCACAACCTGTTACTAATACTACTACTGATACACAAATTTCGCACACTCTGATGATATTTAGTGATTAGCACCTTTTTTCTTGGTGAACAACAACAAAAAATTTTTTAAGCATGACACTGTCATTCCCTTCCCTAACACTGAATAAGTGGATTATTATTCCTAAGGGTATTACACAAGTAAATTAAATTTTAAAAAACTTAAAACAGAGAAAAAAATTACATATTACCTTAAGAACTACTTAGTCATTTTTTAAATTACCTGTAGTTTGAGTTCAAATATATTTTGAATAAGTTTAGCCAGTACTGTTTCTGGATTACTAAAGATATCTCCAACTTGTTTGTTCACCCGTTGACAGAGTATTGCTGCATCTTCAAATATATCATTTCTTAAGTAAGCACCCTAAACAAGAGAAGAATTTTACATAATGAATATATAACTTTTAAATCTTTTTAAAAACACAAATTAGCATAAAATAAAATAAAATAAAATCCAACAAAGTACAATACAGTACAAAATCCAATAAAGTACAATAAAGTACACTGTTATGTTACCTCCTGGCACTGCTTTATATAAACATCAACGCAATGGGAGTAACCCTATGAAGAATAAAGAAATACATATTACTGTTTTAGTTCAATAATAATAACAACAACAACGACAACAGTCTCAATAAACGAGATTATTATACGTAATAAAGCTATGTCTATGCTCCAGTAAATGGCCAATAGTAATTAATAGTGTTGGATTTAAGTAAAATTAATTGTAGAAATCCAATAACCCAAAAAAGAAAAAAAAGAAAAGAAAAGAAAACTAGTAACCTAATATAGGTATCTTCTTTAGTTGCTTTATGAAACCGATCAGCTGGGTCATATCCTTATAGGACTTTAGACTGAAAGAAGAAAACTGAGGTATAATTGAGTTCTTTACAGTCATTTTACCCTACAATCACCTAGCCATCTCCTTCAACTTCAAAACATGTGCACATGCACATAAACAAGCACAGATTCAAGGCCTTAAGAAAAGGTTTTGTGTATATATATCTCCTTCTTTCCTCTCTT
Organism: Camelus ferus; assembly: GCF_009834535.1. NCBI lineage: Eukaryota > Metazoa > Chordata > Mammalia > Artiodactyla > Camelidae > Camelus > Camelus ferus. The sequence continues at coordinate 56,942,824 of NC_045701.1, forward strand.
GGACTCAAAGCATCTGCCTTTCCTTTCAAGAATCTGGACAGATATGTATTTAATTGGCATTCTGGAAATTTACTTTTAAAATCAAATCCATTTTAATAGCATGTGTTTAAACAAAATAAGCTGTCATAATAAGCTCACTATAATGAGATTTTTGACTACTAACAAAATGATACACAAAAGCAGGTAAGAAATACAAAGTACACTATTATCTCAAGAGCCATTCTATTCAATATTCACTCAGATATGTTACTTAAATGAAAAGTCCAGAAAATGGCTTCTATTTCCTTATTTTGATATAAAGAAACAGACCGAAGGAGCACTGTTTCTTTAAGCACTTTTTGCAGAAATACACTGTCATACATGAAGTCGCTTGCTAATTCAAATTCCAGGAAAAGTTTCATACTACAGTATTCCTTTGTATTACCACCTGAAAGCCTCTGAATTTAATTCTTTTACTAGTCATATTCCATCTACTCTCTGGTTCCTGTAATCCAACAGATACTTAATGTCAAGCCATCTTGCTTTTGACTTATAAAATGTTTGCCTGAAATAAAAAAATACATTAAATACCAAGGAGACAGATAATATGATTTTCTATGTCAAACTATATGAAAATTCAGTGATAAAATATTAGTATTATTGAATATAAGATCCTTATTTAAGTAATATTAAATATCTAAAATTTAACACCATTTCTGAAGAGACACAAAATGTACATTAAAATCATTCCAAACAATGAAAATTACCACTGTGATATACTCATACAACAGAGGAAAATCAGAGGCTATAATATATAGAATTCATATAATCTCCACATTATTAAAGACTAATCTGCATTTTTAACTTTTACTATTTACCTTAAAATGAAGTAAAACTGCTGCTACTTCTCTCATTCTGGAGATTTCACCTCGTCTTTGAGCACTGGTAAACTCTTGAATAAGTTGGCATTCTAAATCATGGTATTTGCCTAAAAATAAAAAGTCATTCAGCTACAATGAGACAGACAAGATATCAAAGATAAGTATATGAATTATTTACAAAAATAATGAGTATAGATCTAACCTTCTTTTGAAAGAACTGCAAAAACCATATGAGATTACAGGCAGTGGTTCTAAACCCTAGAACATACTGTGGTATATAAAGCTATATTTTTAAGACAAAAATGTCTTTCCAAATGGTATAAAAGGTGAGCCTCTATAGTCTAACTGCCATTTACTACTGTTATGTAAAAAAGCAGTTGACTGGGGAAAACCTTCTGGATACCATTTATAATAGCAAGAGACAGGCCAAATTTTAAACCTGAAACTATGGAAAGAGTGGAGAGAACTATGAAACTATTTACTAGAGTTCAGATAGATGCCTCTACCATGAACAATGGTGAACTCAACACCAAATTACATCTTAAGACAACAAGTGGTATTTGATTCACTACATTCCTGAGGATACTACAGTACGCTTTTGATAAAATAGGTGGTCTTTGAACTTCTATGCAATGGCCTCCCAAACAGTGACTAAGAGTACCATGTGAGACTGCAAATATAGTGGCTTTTCCAAAAATTTAGAATGATCTGCTTAAAATATAATCCAAAGATTGGTAAGTATTAAACTAATCATGCAATGCTCATGAGCTTAGTTTTAAGAAAAAAAAGAAATTACAGTATAATGAAAAAGAATATGTATAACTGAATCCCTATGCTGTATACCAGAAACTAATACAACATTGTAAATTAAAAGAATCAAAAATAAAAATAAAGAAAAATAAACAAAACAAACAAAAAAAAGAAACTACATTAGAAATATATGTATGACTACAATCTTCAAGATACATTATTAAATTAAAAACACAAGATATCAAGCTATTTGTATAGTATGCCCCCAATTATTTTAAAATAAATGGGAACAGTAGAACTAAATTCTACACATACATACATGATTTATGTCCTATGCTTGTACAGCCACAGAATACTCTGGAAGAATACCCAAGAAACTGATAACAGTTGTTTCAAGGAAGAGGAATCAAAACTCAGGGATGAGGTAGGAGGATGACACTGTCCCACCACCTCTCTTTTTAGATTATTTTTTTTCTTTTATACAAGTAATTTTATTACCTATTCAAAACTGTTAAATAAATAGAATTTCACTTACTTGCAATTTTGGATTTTACTTCTGAAAATCTGAAAGGAAAAAAACCAATAATGAGGTTCATTAGTTGTGGGAGAAAAAGAGGGACTAAAATAAAAACTGAGTTAAAGAGCCGTTTCCTGTAAGTGACATTAAAAATGATTACTCATAATGCTGGGCAAGTATGAGATTATTTTAAAAGCTAAATGATAGATGATTATTACACTAATCTGTTATGATGACACAAAGTTGAGAATAAAATTAAGATATTTTGGAGGTAGGGAATTCACTTTCACTCTGTGTTTGGGATATAATGGTCAAGACTTAAGTATAGCAATACATTTATATTCTACCTGTACCTTAGGATCTTCAAGTACTAGCAAAAAAATAATATATATCGTCTGTTTTAAAGGAAGACTTTTTTTCAGATACTCAAATGGGTGAACCACTATTAACAATATTTTATTAAGGAATCTGACATTCCACGGACTAAAGGAAATCATGAAAGAATTTCCTTCTCAATGAAGTTTCTTTTAGGATGAAACCATTAATAGCTGACTCATCAATGGCTCTAGGGCCTTGCGTCTAAAGCAGAGGTTCTTAACCTGAAGTCCCTAGGAAGAACCCTCTGGATGGGTTAAAGGGTCTAAAACTCCATGAAATTTATACAACAGTCTGTGTACCTGAATTTTTTTTTTTAAGAAACTGCATAGGTTTCACCGCCTTTTTTCAAAGGTTCAAAAGCTTAAGAACTCTCATCAAGAGACAGAAGAAAGCAGCTCAAGAGCCCCATGTTTAAATGTTCTCTGCCTCCTCCCATCCTATTTATCAAAATTCAAAAAATGAAAATTCAAAATCTCACTCTAGTCAATTTCAAAATTCTCCATTAATTTTTTCAAAAGAAAAACAAAGGATTGAAATTATTTCAAGATATATCATTAAATTTATGAGATCATATTTTTTCGATCAACTCTTACATACTGAATCTTGTAGAAAGGCAGTGTTCAATAAGTTCTTATTGAATTAATAAGCAAAATCATACAGGCAATAGTACAATTTTATTCTACAAATTACACCATATACCCAATTAGCTCTTAAAAAATAAACTTACCTATCAAAAGGTAACTCTTGGGCGATAAGGTGCAACTTCTGAATGATATCTGCTGCCTCCTTTATCTATTAAAAAAATAAAAGCAATAATTTAAAAAATCCTTATACGTGTCAAAAAATAGTTTTATATTTGAAGATAGTAATATACTCCTCCTATGTATACCCATAGACCCTCACCCAAATAATTTTCTTTTAAAAAACACAACAAATAAAATCTTGTGAACGACAGGAATACATCCGGGGTATCACCAATGAGTCAATAAAACATAAACATTTGTCTTTATGATACTGAAATCTTGTGATTTTATAGTGCCACAATTCCTTCTGAATGAAAGGAGAAGTTCAAGTTTACCCTGAAAAAATTCAAATCATCGATTGCTGAAAGCAAGTTTAAGATCTTCTGAGTCTATGAAAGGATAAACAAGATTTACAAAAATAATTCAGACCACACTGCTGCACAGATCCCACTTTAAGTGACTAAAATAACAAAAATGCCTGTCATTTAATGAACATATTAAGTTATAAAACTTGTTCTAAAAGTAAAGTTTAATATGAAGTCTCTTCAATGAAATATGGTACTGAAATGTGTGTACTTATTCAAGTTGTGAAACTAAATGTTTAAAGCAAGGGGTCTAAAATTTTTTAAATGCAGATACTTGTGCTTATTCAAACTAATGTATAGGGGAGTCACATAATGCTTAACTTTTTAAAACACATTTCAAGTAAGTACTGAGTTTATTTTGGCACATCTTCAGTAAATGATTTTATGGTCATTAACTTTCTTCTACACTAAAAAAGAGAGACTCTTACAAACATGAAGAAAGAGCTGAGAACATTAACATAGACCTTTCTGAGTATTCAGTGAAGTCTGGCAAGCAACTATGGAAAACAAAAGCAGGGTCAAACAACATCGTTGTTGCCAAATGATAGTGAATATAGATAGCATTTCTGCTTCAGTTGTCTCTTCTCTCCTAGTCAGCATGTCACTGTCATTTTCAGTTACCAAACACTCACTCTATCCTGTTGCACGTGGCCACAGATACCACTGTATCACTTTTCAACATGCCATTTAGTTATACTAGCAATGCCCATTCTTTTCTCCTTACCAATATCCCCCTTCAGAAAGAACCTGCTTGATACATGCTTTATGCTTCCATCAGGAGTCTGTTCTTCTTTAAGAGACAGAAGTCCTCATTATGCAGTGTTTATAAACTTCACTTAATGTAGTAAGAAGCACAGCAATGAATAACACTTGATTTTATGGAATTTCCACGTATTGTAAAAACTTTCAAGCAAAAGTATCTCTTAAGGTCATCCATCAGTTAAAATATACTGTGAGTACAAAAGCTTTCAAAACTACAACCTAGTAATTTGCTGTTATTGGTGTTAGGGTGAAGTGAGAGACTACCTATGCTAACAGTATTAAAGATAATCAGGGCCATCAGGCATTATCTACATGAAGAACAATAAGCTGTGATTCTAAGGAAAAAACAACTAACATACTTCACAATGACAGAGGTAAGAGGGAATATACACTATGGACATGAAAAAGGTTTTTTTTTTTTGAGAAAACTAAAAGATTCTGAAAAGCAAAGATTAAAAAAACCAAAAATGACTATAGAGCAGGAAGAAAAAAGGAGTAAGATGTGCTGATATTTATCCCATTCTAATTCTTTCCACAACCCCACACCTCCCTAGCTATATGGGTGATTTTCCTTTTCTTTCCATTGAGAAGGTGGCTGGCACAGAGTGCAGAAATTGTTTAAGAAAACAGGAATATACAAGATGAAAGAAAATGTTATATGGAAGAGAGAGAAGCAGAGGAGAGAAAATAAGAATTCGCTTAAACACTATTAGTCTATACTTGCTCCTCAAAAATTAGATGGCTAGTGACTGAGTGAATGAACCAGCAAGAATATAAAGATTCTTTTCTTTCAATCAAAATGTTAAAAATTATGAAACAGTAACCCCAAGAAGTACACAGTTACTTGAGGATAATTAAAATGTTTAAAGAAAGTGTAAAGAACATAATTTCATTATGCAAAACATTGCAAACAGTACAAATCAGGTTACAATATGTGTAATCAGTCAATTTCTAAATATTTATTTTTCTCTAGATTTTAAATGGCTACCTTGAGCTGCATCAAATAAACAGACCAACTCACATTGGGTAAAAATATCCGCATTTTGCTTATAACAAAGCAAAAATACACTACACAATTCAACAGGTATAATCCAAGGTAACTCAAGATATACGACTTGAATTATATATAATTTTTTATATAAAGAATATTTTTATACTATGTTTAAATATATACTTTATATTACAAATATGTATATTTATATTTAGGAAAGCATTCTATAAATTATCCTAAAAGACAGTTCAGTGTTCAAGCCCCATGTGTGTATATGTATATTCTTACACATAACAATCACATAACTGTATAAAAGCTAGGTATTGCCAGTGTTTTACGAACATTAAGTATGACAATGTTCTTAATGTTAATCTTATCGGTTCTACTTTCTATTACAAATTCCTGAAACTTACTCTTTAAAATATTGTCTTTTCTTTAGAGGAATTATCTATACATATGTGACCATTTTTTTTTCAAAGATAAAACTATAAATTCTAGAAGCCTATATAGTTCCTACTTAACGAAAAATGTGCTGCCTAATTCAAGGTAAACTTCAATAATACTTAGCTTTTAACATTCCACTGTCTGAGATTTCCCATGGAGTAAACTTGAAATAATTCTGTAAGAATGCTTTCAACACATTAGTAGATAAGGTTACTATGTGCATATGCTATCCATAAGAATGTATTTTTTCATGCATTTTGATTTTTCCTCTGAGGGGAAGTGAGCTGAATAACCTTCTTTCAAGATTGTAGAGCAGCCAATACCATGCATACTTAGACAAGGATTAAGTGACTAGTGCTATGAAAAAGATTAACATAAACAATTAATTCAGATTTTTCATTCTCTTTGGTCCAAACTATGCTTTAATTCTCTGTAAGAGATCTTTATTCAAGTAATAAAAACTAGAAGCTCTAAATTCCTTGCACAGAAAGATACTTCAGCTTATCAATTATTTAGGTCAGACCACCCCCTCACCCAATGGAATGTAACTACTAAATTCTGTTAATATTAAAAGTCAATTATGAAAAATAAAATACTTATTAACAGTTAACTCAACATTTCTAAACCATATATAATTTCATAAACAAAAATGCCAGACAATCCAATTAAAAATTCAAATATAAATATTTCATCAGCAATCCGTAGGTAAGTGTAGATTTCAGAATAAAAACTTTTAATACGTCAGCTACGCAGTAATTTGAGGTCTAACTCTGGAAAGTAATAATTATAGTTCATAATTAAGGCATTGTTATTAATGCTGTAATTTGCTTTTATCCTTTTGACAGTGCTCACCTTTTCAGAATTTGTAAAAACATCAGATTTTAATTCTCCATCTAGAAACTCATTAAAGTATTTCATCAGTTTCTGAGCCTCTACTGCCCGTTGTCTGGGTGTGTTTACCCCCTCCAACTGGTCTCCAAGGTGACAGACCTTGGTTGCTACATAGCTGATGTGCTCATCCAGTTCTTGGAAATGTTGGAAGGCAACCTAGGAAAAAATGTATACAAGTATAAAATAAAGTCAGAAAACCTAGTCTACAAGTTAATTTGTATCAAAACTAAACTGCCAATCTCATCACTACTCTCTAACTTAGGTAACTAAAGATAATATAAAGCATTGCATGCGAGATGATCTAGAAAAACAATTCATGCCACATGATCTAAAAGTTTTTTAACCAAGTTGCAGACTTTTATACCTTTAACTAGGAAAAGAATCATATTTTATTATGAATACATTTATTAATCAACAAAACAGCAAGCTACCTACTTACTAGCCATCCTAACAAAGTTCCTAATACCATTTAGTCCTAAGTAATGATTCTGAAAACAATAAATTTAAGTATCAAAGGGATCAGGCATCTGAACAACTTGCTTTCTACTACACTAAAATGTAACAGACACTGTCAAAAATATGTAACAGACACTGATTAAAAATAGAGTAACATTTATTTTAAATATTTAAAGAGTAATTCTTATATTATAAATAAGGTAAAATGATTCTTGTCCCATTTTGAAAACAGGAAAGACTTTAACAGTTATTCTGCTGAGGTAAAGGTACATGCTTCCTAGAATATTCTTCCTCTTTTCCAAGGGTACCTGATTGTTCTGGAATAGGTGAAAATTATGTACAATGAATGCCTTGGAATTGTCAATAACAAAACTGCTGATAATTCAGTATATTACTTTTGTTCTAACCTTAAACTGGGGGGTGGGGGAGCTGCAAACATATACTTAAGATTTCCTCTGTGCTAGACACTACTATAAGCATATTACATGTTTTACTTATTTAATCGTTACAACAACCTCTTTTATAGATAAAAAACTGAGGCACAGAGGTTAAACTGCTTGAGATGACAGCTCAAGTGGCACAGCAGACTGGGTCCAGAGCTTTTTTAGATTAACTATTAATACTATTATTATTACCAAGGGGAATCTGCATTAGAAGTGTTTGGGATCTATCACCTTAATTACTTAAAAACATATTTTCTATCCTAGGTAAACTACTGACTTTATTAAATACTTTTTAATAGTCATATATACTTAAGTGAAGGAATCTAAATAAATGAAATCTAAGCAGAAATCATCTTGCTAATCCGTAACACTAAACTACAACCAGGCCCTGGGAGGCAGTAATGATAAACAGCTCCTCTAACTACAGTTAAAAATGGCAAACAAGTTCCATACCAGGCCTAGGTTGTGAAAGAGGGTCAGTGGTTCCAGATCAAGTCTAGGGCTTAAGAATGGCTAAGAAGGTTGGCCTACTTACCCCAGAGTCACTCTGGTGATCTAGTTTTACTCCAAAATGGACTGAGGAAGAGTTCTGCATACACTTTAACCAGTTCCACCAGAATTCTCCTGAGGACACACACCTCATGACTTTTGTGAAACTTCTCAGGCCAGGTTTCCTCTAGGGAAAAACCTGATCCAGGTAATAGTTGATCTGGTAATATTACTTTGCTTTATGATTAAATGAGAATGCAAATATCTAGCTAAATATCCAAGCTAATCATGAGCCCCTAAAAATACAGGTCTGCTCAAGTGTCACTCTTAAAGAGTCTGCATTGTTAGAGGGGATGCAAGGACCACACTGTACTGGATACCACCCCATCCTAAGAAGGGAGTACTGTGATCCCAAACCAACACTCAGTAGCAAGCAAGTGTACCAAGAATGCTGGATAACCATTCATTAACATTTTTATTCCATGACATGGGAGCAGTATAAAGAAACCTTAACAGTTACTGTAATTTGACTAGACTTTTTTAGGAACTTAAAACTGAAAGGAAATAAAAATATTACAGCCTATATAAACTATTTATTATTTAGCTAAATGTTTACCTGATTGCTTTTCTGAAGCTCTTGTACCTTCCTGGCAAATTCCTTAGCTTCTTTCTGACACTGTTGCTCCAGTTTCTCTACTTTCCTTTGAATCCTTTCATCCATTATCTGGAGTTCTTGAATATGATTTACAAATTCTTCTAATAATCTAACAAGGGAAAATTAGAATATGTATCAATCCATCTATAATTGATCATTAGGAACAGATCAGTTCATTTATAATTGTAAATGAAGTATTAATGAGCATTCCTGGAGGTAGGGATGACTCTGTTAATTTCCTCCATAGCATCTTATTAGGGATTATTTCTAACTTAAATGAAAACATCACCTGGAATCTCCATTAACCACCAGAATAGAAATCAATTTTACAGAAATAATCAAAAAGGTAAAATGTACTATATAAAAATAACACTGTGCATTCCAGGGTACTGTGAAGTTCTGTTCCCCCAATTTACAACTATACTTGAAGCAACATATTCAACATGTCTTATTTTAGAGGTATAACCAACCCTTTCTAATTTATTACTAACTAGAGAAAATATTAAATTCTTATAATGCAATCAAATCTCTTCTTCTATATCACTTAAAGTCCTTCTCTAAGATAAAAGAAATATACAAGGAAAAAATAAATACCAAATTTCTAATACTTCTTCCTTTTATTGGCCAGTTGTTAACTCCCTTTATATGAGTGTAGAAAGGAATTTCAACAGTCACCTCTATTTCAGACACAAACTGGTACTAGATTGGTGTATGAAAAAAAATTTTTTTACTTCACCTTTTAGGATCAAAAGCTTCAGGTCCCCCTCTAGAGCCTCCTCCCGGGGTTCTCCATACAAGACGTTCAATATACTCATCTGCCACAAAAGGCTCCTAGTTTACAAAATAAGTGTTCTTTTTAAAAGTTTCATAGTTGATAACACTACTTACACAAATTAAACAGATTATACTATGTGAGAACTTAAAATGAAATGGAATTACTATTTAAATATATCTATATTATTAAAATATACAAGGTTTTTTCAATTAAAAAAACTTCAATAAACAAATTACTTAATGAAAATTAGGATATTAAAATATTAAAGCAGTATTATGAGCAGAAGCATCCCAATGGAAAAACGAGCAAAGGATACAAACAATTCATAGAAGAAATACAAATGGTCAAGAAACATGAAATATATACAGCCTCACGAGTAATCAAATAAGGTCAAGTTATCACTTTTTTTTTTTTACCTCACAAACTGACAAAAGGTTTTTTTTCTTCTTAATTATATTATGTAATAATACAGGAGTGGGTAAGCTGAAACTCAAACTCTCATTATTGTTAAAAATATTAACAGGCACATTATTTTTGGAGGACAATAGGTAACAGTTCGGTAACAAGAATAGTACTACAAATGCTCATACCCTTTAACCCAGTAATTCTACTTTTAAAATTCTAAAGGAAAAGCAGATATGAACACAAAATTTTTGTAATATTATATATAACACTGAAAAAGTATTTACATAAATATTCAACAGTCATTATTGAAAAATTATGAAACTTACAAGATGAAAAATTATGTTCCTATTAAAATCATGTTGTAAAAAAATTTAATGGAATGAGAAAAAATGCTAACATATAATATCTGATTTTTTAAAAGGATAATTTTTTCTGAATTTTCTCAGAAAAAAATAGTAAAAAAGTAATATTAAGAGTGGAAGCCCAATCAAGAAAATAAACATTCAAGTGTTTACCATTAGCTGGTAATGCATTTTTTAGACTAATACACACTGATTTAAATATTTTCCGTATTACCCTCTTTCATGCAAATAGATATATTTATTGCCTCCCATTTAGCATGTAACTTAAACTGGTAGCATCTGGTACCAGTTTAAAATCTTGCATCCATACAATTTTCCACTTGTTAATCATATTTTAAAAGCGTATTTTCACTGATAAACATTCAGTGAACAGTAAAATTTTCAGTGTCAAGCACTTTGCTAGGCTTTGGAATGAAACGATGTATAAAATACACACTGCATCCTTGACAAACTAATAGCCTGAACAGGGAAAAATATCTAAAGAATGCAATAGTATGTGATAAGTAAAATTTAAAATATGTGCACAAACTTCAGTATTAACATTGTTGAGTGAGTTGTTAACTCAATAAATAGTTGAGCAATGGAAATGGGATATTCATTAGTTCAGCAATTAACTGTTTTTTAAACTGTAAACTGTAAAGTTTACTGAACAACTACTCTGTACTGGGCACTGCTGTAGGCACTAAGAAAACAGATATGAATTCAATACATAGGTCCATGCAAGGCCTCACAGAAATGATCTTCTACGTAAAGATGCCAACATCAAACAAGTAATTACAGAAATAACTAATTACAATTGTGATAAATGTGAGAGAAAGAAAAGTACTGAATGCTTGAAGAATATATAATAGCAACAAAGATGATGGGAAAATGGTAAGGGATAGAAGATTGGCAAGAAGTGGGTGCTGCAACAGTCTAACTTTATGAGGACAAAACACTTAAGCTGAAACCAGAAGAAAGAAAAGTCAGCCAGACAAAAATGGAACAAAGAGTTTTCCAGACCTTTACAAAGAGAAGATAGAATTTAATGCATTACTGAGGAACTGAGAAGTAAGTATGGACTAGATCACAAGGACCACATATGGAAGGATGCAGAGAGAGTTGACAGTTAAAACCAATAGATGACAACCTGTCCTTTTATCATCATCATCATCAATTGGAACTCGAGAGAATGGTTTATCAGTCTGATGTGAGAGGAGGACTGAGACGACGAATTTCAGTCAGAGTAAGAATTACTATCAGAATAAGAAGAGGAATACCAAACAAGAATAACAATTCACATAAACACTTTAAACGCATTTTTTCATTCATTACTCTCAATAAGACCTGAAGTCCTATTCTATCCCCAGTTTATAATGAGGAAACTGAGGTTTAGAAAGATTAATTACTTGCCCAAGATAACACAAGTTGTAAATAGCAGAGCTAAGATTTTAAATCACTGTTTCCACTGCTATATGAAACCTAATGGCAACTTTGGAAAACTACAAATAGTCCTTTGTGCCTAAAGTTAGATGGTAGAGATAAGAGGTAGAGCTAAAAAGGTGAAAACTGCCACACGAAGGCATATACACATCATCAATTTTGTCTTTTAAAATTTCTACTTGTATTTATAAACACTCAAGTCATATGACACATCAGTAATGCAAGTCAATGTTATCAGAAATGGGTAAACTGTTACAAGCCTATCTGTACATAAAATCCATTGTCAACTTTCAAACTGGTACATATTTTATAAGAAAACCATACAGCTTTTATGACTGTTAATATCACTAATTGCTAAAAAAGTAAACATCAAGTAGCAAGAACACAAAACAATATAAGTAGGTGTTTAAAAATTTCAAAGACTTTTTATATTTTACTATAAAAGGCTCTTTCATAGTGGTCAAATAACTGAAAAACAGCAGTTATGTTAATGAGTTTCTCTCAAAAGATTTCTATTATAGGAAATATAGCTATCTGATATGATCAAGGCATGAAAAGTAAACAAGATTGCTAGCTACTTAAAAAAAAATTTGCCCAATTAAAAAATGGGCAGAACTAAATAGACATTTTTCCAAAGAGGAAATGCAGATGAAAAGATGCTCAACATGACTAATTATTAGAGAAATGCAAATCAAAACTACAATATGATATCACCTCACCCTTCATGCAGAATGACTAGCATCAAAAAGAACACAAAAAGCAAATGTTGGTGAGGATGTGGAGAAAAGGGAACCCTCATACACTGCTGGTGGGAATGTAAATTGGTGCAGCCATTGTGGAAAACAGTATAGTGGTTTCTCAAAAAACTAAAAAGAGAACTACCTTATGATCCAGCAATTCCATTCCTGGGTATATATCCAAAAACAAAAACAAAAACACTAATTTGAAAAGATACACCCCAATGTTCACAGCAACATTATTTACAATTGCAAAGAGATAGAAGCAACCCAAGTGTCCTTCAACAGATGAATGGATAAAGAAGATGGAGTATACACACACACACACACACACACACACACACACACTCACACACACACAATGGCATACTATTGAGCTACAAAGAAGAACAAAATTTTACCATGTGCAACATGGATAGACTTGGAGGGCATTATGCTAAGTGAAATAAGTCAGACAAAATACCACTTACATGTGGAATCTAAAAAATACTACAAACTGGTGAATGTAACAAAAAAGAAGCAGACTCACAAACACAGAGAACAAACTAGTGGTTACAGGGTAGGGGGAAGAATATAGGAGTGGGAGAGTGGGAGGTACAAACCATTTGGTGTAAGGTAGGCTACAAGGATGTACAACACAGGGAATTTAACCAATACTTTGTAATAACTGTAAAAAAAAAAATGTAAAAAGTAAAAAGTTCAATTCAGCCATATGCTGACATGTGTGGAAATTAAATCCTAAGGATGGGTGAGATATCCTGCAAAGTAAAAACTTTGGCCCTCAGAAATACAATTAACTCATTTAGCAAACATATCATTATTCAGATAATCATACCTCTAGTCTACCTCACTTCCGTTGAAACAGAAGAGTTGACATGTCTAACAATTCTTAATTTACATATATAAATTGGGAAAAATGACGCAAAGAAGTTATGTTATAGTTACTTAGAAATCTGAGTACGTGAAATACTTCTAAATAATGAGAAGACAATGATGACAGCTTTTTATGTGTTTATTATGTGCCAGATATATGCTTAGCACTTTACATACTTAATCTCATTTAATAAGTACTTACAAGTCTATGAGGTTGGTTCTTCTAAAACTGATTCATTTTATACTTGTGAAATTGTGTGATATAAAAAGGTTATTTAATCCAAGGCCACATGCACTTATCTGATTTCAAAAGTCCAAGTCTTCACTTCTGGTAAAAATCAACAGCTTTCTCTTTAAAAAGAGGCTAAATTAATTTATGAAGTAGTCAGCTCTTCAAAAGTCCTCAGTACTTCCACTAAATAACTTTATACAGTAATTGTGTTCCTTTTCCCTGTCATTTTTTTGCTCAAACATAGTTGTGTAAATATAGTTATGTTATTAATTTCATTTATCAGTTATTAGGTAGTTTCAGTTTTCATTTAAACATGTTACACTGTTCATTAATTTCAATATACCAGTTTTATTAAATTATATATGCCCCAAAACTTATAAGTCAACAAATAAATATTACATATATTATATGACATAGGGAAAAATATGCTAGTATTTTTTCACATGAAATATTCTCAATTTTCTCAAAATACAGTATTCCTTCATTCAACAAATACTAATTGAGAGCCTACTACATGCTACATACTGTTCTAAAGACACAGGAAATAGCAGTAAACAAGGCAGGAGAAAAATCTGCTCCAATGGATTTCATGGAGAGTGACGGATAAATGAGCAAATAATGATAAAGCAGTAAGAACTATAAAGAAAACTAAAGAGGATACAGAGTGATGGATAAGAGTGGAATTATTTTTGATAGAAGTGATCAAGCAACACCTCTCTAAGAAAGTAAAATTTGAGCAAAGAACTTAATATAACTAAGAAATAAGCAATTTGGGGAAGGAATGCTCCAAGTAGAGGGAACACGCTTAGTACGCAAGTAATGACATGAGGCCAGTGTGACTAGAGCACAGTGAGTGAAGGGGAAAATAGGTGTGGATAAGGTCAAGAGAGGTAATGAAATTCCAGAGCTTGTACCAAGGTCTTATTGAAAGTACCATGATATATTCCCTGCTGTTGACTGAAGAAAATGCTAGGCTCCCAGGAGGAAGGACTCTGCAATATGTTGGCAAATTTATGCAGTAATGATTCCACTATTCCTTTCCCCTAAAAGAGCTACAACCATTTACTTAAATAACTATATACACAGAGAAGGGGAATACTCAAACATTTTGAGGTCTGTTGTATACAGGGTCCTAGTTGACATTAATAACTGACTGACTCAAAGCACCATGGATTCAAGAGAGTGAGGACATATGGGAATCAAGTAATAAGCAGATTTCTAGCCAAAGTCAAGCTCACCATTGGTTCAATGGGCCATTAGCCCAACTAGCGGCCATTTCCCAAGGCCGCAAACATGTTTTCCGGATAGAAACACTTGATGGCTGATGCACCGACACTGGATCCTTGGTCTATGGAGTTTGGGGAAGTCCAAGTACGAGTCTCTGAAATTGCCGTGCCTACTCAATGTAGTAAACAAGTGGAGAGGCAAAAATCAGTGCCCCTCTTAAAGTTCTAAAGTAAGGATCAGCAAATTTTTTCTTAAAAGACCAGATAGTATTTTAGGCTTAAGGGCCATAGAGTTTGTTACAACCCTTCAATTCTGCTTTTCTAATACAAGTAAAACCATAGACAACACAAAAAGAAGCAGTCATGGCTGTGTATCAATAAAACTTTTAAAACAGGCATCTATCCCACAGGCTATAAGTTTGCCAACCATTGATCTAAAGAAGGTAGGAGTGATGTTACCCATCATTTTTTCATTTAACTCATCAGCCTGGGTTCTGCAAAAACCAGACAAACCCTGGAGGATGACTACTTCAATAATCAACCAAAAAGTAGCCCCAGTACATCTGCCATGCCACATGTAGTATCTCCCAGCCTTATGTGCCCAACGATTTGGTGGATACATTTTTTTTGATCCCTATCAGCAAAGAGACAGTTCATGGTCACATAGAACTGGCAATAGTATACATTTAGTTTTGCTTCAATGCTGTGTGAACCCTCTTACCCCCTATTATAACATGATCTGTACCACATGGACATTCTTCAGAACACCTTGTTGATCCATCATATGAATTAACATCATGTTAATTGGGCTAAATGAGCAAGAATTGGCTAGCACACTGGAGAGGCTTGGTAAGACACATGTGCTCCAGAGATTGAGATACATATCCTACAAAGATTCAAGCAATAAAATTTTTAAAGTAGTCAGGGGATGCTGGGACATCTCATACAAAGTAAAGGACAAATTATGATACCTTGCACCTCCCACCACAAGAAAGGACACACAACACCTGGAAGGCCTTCTCAGATTCTGGAGGCAACATGTTCCACACCCACACTGACACATATATCAAGTGACAGAAAAGCAGAAAATGGCTCTGTCGAAGTAGGGGCCATACAACCTAGCAGACTCTGTAGTATTAAAGAAATTAGTATTTACTAAAATATTAATCAGTGCCAAGAAACAAGGTCATGTGGAGTTATGGCAAGCCCCAGTAGGATAATCACAACACAAATCCCTGGATGGTAAAGCAAGATCATGCCATCTGCAGCAGAGATTATACATCTTTTGAGAACAATTCCTGATGTGGTACTGTAGCCTGGCAGAGATGGCACCTCTGACCACAGGACACAAAGTGACTATGCATCCAGAACTATGTAACAGGAGGTGGGTTCTAACAGACTCCCCAAGTCATTATGTCAAGTGGACCCAGGAACTATCTACCATAAGATGGAAGTGGTAAACCCAGGATCAAACATGACCAGGACCAGAAAGCAAACTACATAAGCAAGTAGCCCAAACGCCTATGTTTTCCACTACTATTGCACCAGCACCCTTCCCTCAATTCACACGTATGGCCTTATGGGAAATCTCTTAAAACCAGCTGACAAAGAAGGAAAAAGCATGAGCTTGGTTTATGAAGAGCTGGCTAAGCATGTGAGTGCCAACTGAAAATGGACAGAAGCTGCAATTACAACCTCACCCAGCAGCTGCCTTGAAACTCAGTGGCAAAAAACAAACAAACAAACAAAAAAACACAAAAAAAAACAAAAAACCCTCCCAAAAAGCAAAGCTTTGAGAAATACACCTGGTCATCCTCTTGGGTGGACAGAAAACTGACCTGAGGTTAGAATATATATGGACTCACAGACAATGGCAGAAGGCCTGGCTATGAGAGGAAAAAGACTGGAAGGAAGAGAACAGGGAAATTTGGGGTAGAAGCATGTGAATGGATACATGAGAGTGGGCAAGAAGTATGAAGATCTTGGTATCACATGTTAATATCCACAAGAAGACATCTACCATGGAGGAAGAAATAAACAACCAAGTAGACAAGATGACTCTGTCAGCTGATACCAGCCAGTCTCTGGCCAGTATTAGCATATTGGGCACATGAACAGAGAACACAGTACAGAGATATTATAGCCCCAAAAGTGTGAGGTCCTACTTACCAAAGCTGATCCAGTT